>NC_141876.1:305502080-305653080 GCF_056163025.1 Triticum urartu
CGCCAACCAGCCAGCTGCCGACTACGCCAAATAGCCGGTTGTCGACTGCAACCCGACCCGACACCGACAAGACCCCGACGTGGCGGCCATACCGCGGACGAGACGACTGTACCTCATGTCATCATGTATAGTGTCACTTGTCCCCCGGCACTATTTATGAAGTGACCCAGGGGACAAGCATGACACCCCATCATGCCCCCTTGTTCCCATGCCACTACCTAGCTTACTTCCTAAGCTACCCACATAGCTTACATATCAAGCTAGCTCCACACTATATATATTGGCTCACATCCATCCATCCAGGGAGGATGAATTCCCTCACGCATGCATACATGCCACTCACAGTGGAGCACTCTCATGCCCACTTGCTAGCTAGCTCATACACCCATATAAGACATATGCAAAGCCAGATGCCTATGTCACTGAGCTCAGATACAGCTCCACGAGCAACTCTGTACCAGATAGATATACCAGATATACTCAGACATGCAGGAGTAGGGGTGTTATCTCTCCGGAGAGCCTCGAACCTGGGTAAACTAGCGCGTGCTACTCGCATACCCGCTCCCGGTCCTATCAGCAGTAGTCTTACCCTCACACTAAGCCCTTGTGGCATCTGTCGACTCGCAAGCCCCCCGTGAGAACACCACGACAGTTGGCGCCCACCGTGGGGCGGTACTACTACTATGCTACCACGCTGCTGCTGGTTTCGCTGTCCGGGCGGGACCCTTTTTTCTTCATCGCCTCCGCTGCGGCGTCGCGCCGTCTCTCCGGTAGCGCTCGGGGGCTCGACATCGACCCGCCCACGGAGTGGCCGCGAGGGGCGGCGCGTCCTTGCCATCGGCCTCGCCATCTTCGTCGTCACCGCGGCGTTGCGCCGTCTCTCCGGTAGCGCTCGGGGGCTCGACACCGATACGCCCCCGGAGCGGCCGCGAGGGGTGACGTGTCCTCGCCGTCGGTTGCGCCTTCTTCACCGCCACCGTTGCGACGCCGCCGCCCGTCCGCGCGCGCGCCGCGCGCAGGGCCTCGCTTCGTTCGGCTGCATCAATCCGCGTGCTGCTCGCGCTCGCTCCCCTCCACGCTTGTCTAGCTCCGGCCGTAGCACGCGGTCGCTCCTCCATACACGCTAGCTAGCAAGCCACTCAATCCCCATACCATGGTCGTACACTTCCTTGACTATGGTCAGATACTAGCCATGCATTAGTCAGAAATGCCCAAACACTTCCAATATCCATGGCATTGCTGTCCGATTGTAGCTGCTCCCGCTGCATCCTCGCTCAAACGCCACCAGGGGAGGAACCCCTCGAGCTTGGGGCCGTGCCCTGCCCCCGCTGCTGTTTCGTCCTTCAGCGCGCCACCGCGCCGTGGCCGCTGCCTCCTCCCCTGCGATCTTCAAACACCCCGCTCCACCATAGCGCTCCACTCTAGCCCGCCAGCCACTGCCGCGCTCGGCCTGGTCCCCGCACCGGCTCCGGGTCGACTCCCCAAGCTAGGCCGCATCCGACCCCGCGTCGGCTCCCCGACGCCGCCCTGGGCCTGGCCAGGGTCGGCTGCCCATCCGTCTGCCGGCTTCCACCGACCCGGCCTCCACCGCGCTCGCTCCTGGCGATGCCTCGTGCGCCTCACCCCGCTACCGCCCCTGCTGTGGCCGGGTCGCCTATGCCATGGCTGGGCCGCTCCCGCCGGGTCACCTCGCGCCCCTGAGGACTTACGCTCCTCCGCTCGTCGCCGTCTCCGGCTACAGCGCCGGCCCCAGCCTCATCTGCCGCCTGCCGTCTCCGCCTCCGCCCACGGCCGGGTCGCGCGTGCCGGATCCGCTTCTGCCCGCGGCCAGGGGCCCGCGCTGGCCGGCCTCCCGTGCCGCCCGCCCGACCTGCCCGCTCGGCCGGCTCCCGCGCTGGCCGGCTCCCGGCCGCCCTGCGCCCATCCGCGCTAGCCGCCTACGTTCGGCCTGCGCGCGCGACGGCTCCACCTCGAGCCCGGCCGCGTCCGGCTCCCTAGCGCCGCCCCGCACCTGGCCGGATCCGGCTCCGTCCGCCTCCGGACACCCACCCCAGGACGGCTCTGGGTCGCCGCTCCAGCCGCCGACCTCGGCCGGCTGACCAAGAAGAGAAAAAGGTCCGAATGTCCATGCCCGGCCGGGTCCGGCTCCGTCCGGCTTCGCCCTCACCGGTTCCCCCACAGCCCGGCTTGCCGGCTTCGCCGCGACCCGGACGCCGGCTGCCGCCGTCCCGCTCCTGCCGACTGCTCAGGCAGTGAAAAAAAGCAGAAGAAAGAAAGAGGCCGAGTGCTAGAGAAAAGAAGCGGGCCGGCTGCCCAAGTCCGGGTAGGACTAAAAAATGAAGTGGCCGGCTGCCAGAGAAGAAAAGTCAGGTGCCGGCTGCCCAAGCGGGCTGAGAGAGAAGTGGCCGGGTGCCAAGCCGGCTGACTCAAAAAAAAAGAGAAAAGAGATTGGCTGGGACAAAGAGAAGAAAAGGCAAACCCGTCCGGATGACCCGTCCGTCTACTTCGCCACTTGGACCGTCAGTCGTGACCTGCGCTGCCAGCTGTGCCAAGCCGGCTGGACTGCCTCCTGCTTCAACGACGCACCCAGCGGGTGCGCTGACGCGCCCCCGCAAGAGAGTGAAGACAAAGTAGTCGCCGGGAGATCCGGCCCGACTGCTCAGCAGTCGGCCCGAATCTCGGGGGCTACACCCAGCGGGTGCGCTGACGCGACCCCGCGAGGAAGAAGACAAAGTAGTCGCCGGAAGATCCGGCCCGACTGCTCAGCAGTCGGCCCGAATCTTGGGGGCTACACCCAGCGGGTGCGCTGACGCGCCCCCGCAAGAGAGAGATGACAAACTAGTCGCCGGGAGATCCGGCCCGACTGCTCAGCAGTCGGCCCGAATCTCGGGGGCTACACCCAGCGGGTGCGCTGACGCGCCCCCGCAAGGAAGAAGACAAAGTAGTCGCTGGGAGATCCGGCCCGACTGCTCAGCAGTCGGCCCGAATCTCGGGGGCTACACCCAGCGGGTGCGCTGACGCGCCCCCGCACGAGAGAGAAGACAAAGTAGTTGGCGGGACATCCGGCCCGACTGCTCAGCAGTCGGCCCGAATCTCGGGGGCTACACCCAGCGGGTGCGCTGGCGCGCCCCCGCGAAGATTGCAGACAAGAGAAGAGTTCTGTCCGGCTCCCCCAGCCGGCAGAAAAGAAGAAAAAGGACATTGCAAGACGCCTCGCCGCCTGGCCGGTCGAGCCTGACCGGCTGGAACCCCCCTTCGAGCACCCGGGGGCTCGAAGGCTACACCCAGCGGGTGCGCCGACGCGCTCCGCGAGCGCCGAGTCGCGCCGGCTGTTTTCGACGACCGCGACTACACAAAAATCAATGTGAGCTCCTCGCCCGCATATTTTTGCATCACGCAAGCACGGATAACCCCGAGCGATGCTCGGGTGCTATCTCCGCATTTTATTACAGTAGCATCACTTTTCGCCCCGGCGCCAGCCAGAGTTGGCCCGGGGGCTGGCCGCTTGGCCTGAGACGTTAGTTCCCGCAGACAGCTTAGTACCGTGCGCGGTATCAAAGGCCCACTCTCAGTCACAGACCGCAGAGCGGCTGTCCGACTAGCAAGAGTGAACGCCGGAGGCCACCCACGCGAAAAACGTCCGGGAAGAAAAGCGGATCAGGCGATCCGGCCTTTTCCTTTACAAGTATCTACTCGGTTGAATCTGCTCCTAGACTCTGAGTACTGTACACTCCACTTCGTGGCCCACTCTTAGCCACAGACCGCAGAGCGGCTGTCCGGCAAGCAAGAGCACAAGCCAAAAAGCGGAGGGAACACGAAAAAGATTAAGGGGGCTCGGACGAAACCGAGTCGGCACCCTCCGCATAAAACTTGCAATGCTAAAAGCAAACATTTGATATATCCGCATGGACTAACTTTGTCTTTTTTCATGATCATTTCCATGAACACTCGCCAAAAAACCTCCGCCCAACTTTGCCAAGTTGCCCGGAGGCTTGGGGGCTACTGTCGGAGTAATCGACCACGGGTACCCCGAGGACGGCAAGACAATATTTCAAGACATCGGGGCTAGCAAAGCCCCTCAGTCCGACTGCCCGGCCGCTCCTGCCGGCTCCCCGTCCGACTGCTCTGACCAGCCGGCTGCCGACTGCGCCAACCAGCCGGCTGCCGACTGCGCCAACCAGCCGGCTGCCGACTACGCCAAATAGCCGGCTGCCGACTGCAACCCGACCCGACACCGACAAGACCCCGACGTGGCAGCCATACCGCGGACGAGACGGCTGTACCTCGTGTCATCATGTATAGTGTCACTTGTCCCCTGGCACTATTTATGAAGTGACCCAGGGGACAAGCATGACACCCCATCATGCCCCCTTGTTCCCATGCCACTACCTAGCTTACTTCCTAAGCTACCCACATAGCTTACATATCAAGCTAGCTCCACACTATATATATTGGCTCACATCCATCCATCCAGGGAGGATGAATTCCCTCACGCATGCATACATGCCACTCACGGTGGAGCACTCTCATGCCCACTTGCTAGCTAGCTCATACACCCATATAAGACATATGCAAAGCCATATGCCTATGGCATTGAGCTCAGATACAGCTCCAGGAGCAACTCTGTACCAGATAGATATACCAGATATTCTCAGACATGCAGGAGTAGGGGTGTTATCTCTCCGGAGAGCCCCGAACCTGGGTAAACTAGCGCGTGCTACTCGCATACCCGCTCCCGGTCCTATCAGCAGTAGTCTTACCCTCACACTAAGCCCTTGTGGCATCTGTCGACTCGCAAGCTCCCCGTGAGAACACCACGACAACAAGCTCTCACGGTCAACGAAGGATATTCCTTCTCCCAGGACGACCCGATCAGACTCGGAATCCCGGTTACAAGACATTTCGACAATGGTAAAATAAGACTAGCAAAGCCGCCCGATGTGCCGACAAATCCTGATAGGAGTCGCACGTATCTCGTTCTCAGGGCACACCAGATGAGCGCTCCGTACAACTAATACCAAACCTCGAGTTTCCCCGAGGGGGCGCTGCAAAGGACTCTAGTTTGGACCAACACTCAGAGGAGCACTGGCCCGGGGGTTTAAATAAAGATGATCCTTGAGTCCGTGGAACCCAAGGGAAAAAGGCTTAGGTGGCAAATGGTAAAACCAAGGTTGGGCCTTCCTGGAGGAGTTTTATTCAAGGCGAACTGTCAAGGGGTTCCCATTATAACCCAACCGCGTAAGGAACGCAAAATCAAGGAACATAACACCGGTATGACGGAAACTAGGGCGGCAAGAGTGGAACAAAACACCAGGCATAAGGCCGAGCCTTCCACCCTTTACCAAGTATATAGATGTATTAAAGTAAACAAGATATAATAATGATATCCCAACAATAAACACGTTCCAACAAGGAACAAACTCCATCTTCACCTGCAACTAGCAACGCTATAAGAGGGGCTGAGCAAAGCGGTAACATAGCCAAACAACGGTTTGCTAGGACAAGGTGGGTTAGAGGCTTGACATGGCAATATGGGAGGCATGGTAGAGCATATGGTAGGTATCGTGGCATAGCAATAGAGGGAGCAAATAGCAAGCAAAGATAGAAGTGATTTCGAGGGTATGGTCATCTTGCCTACAAAGTTCTCCGAGTTGACGTAAGCTTGATCATCGTAAGCGTACTCAACGGGTTCCTCGATCACGCACTCGTCTCCCGGCTCTACCCAAAGCAAGAACACAAGCAAAGGAAACAACAATCAACCACGGTGCAATGTACAAGCAACATGATGCAAAACATGGCATGATATGCGGGATGTGATATGCAATGTATATGCGTGCTCCGGAAGGAAAAGATTGAACCAGGCCTCAACTTGGCAAATCAAGTGCGTCGCTGGAAAGATGAGTTGATTTCGATCGAAATAGATATAAAGATCACCGGAATCGGATGCACAGTTTACAAATGGCAATCAAAACAAGAATGGCACAATTCTGCGATTAACAACACGATGCCATCTAGAATGCAACAAGAAACTAAGCTACTGCACTCCAACATAGAAACAAAGCACATGGCAGTGATCTACTCAAGATTCTTGACAAAAGATGAACACAGAGCTACGGCTAAATCACACAAGAGCAGGTTCAAACAAGCATGGCAAAAGTGCAAAAGATATCAGCTTCACAGACTTAGAGAAAATAACAACATGCCAGGAATTAACATCAGGAACCAATGTTTAGAGCAAGATAACAACATGCTACATGATCATAACATAGCAATACAAGGCATGGCATGAATCTACTCAAAGCATATAACAAAAGTCCCTTACTGACCATAAGCCAAAAAAGATCAGAAGATATGATGGCACCCATGTAAACATAGCACATTTTGTTAACAGATTCAGACTTAGCAGAAAACTGGACATGGCAAAAACAGAGTTATGAAGGCATGTTTGCAAGCTTGATGCACTCAACACAGGGCATTGCATGACAAGCTAAGCATACTACCAGCAAGAAGACATGTTCAAGAAGCTAGCCATGGCAAGAACCATCCCATAGCATGCATGGATCAACTACAACAACCTTGGCAAAATTGATTAACATGTAAACAATCTGCCAGGAACATTATAGCAAAATTAGAGCAAGATTGAGTCATGCTAGGGCACTCCATAAATGCAAACATGGACATGGATGGATAGAGCACAACCATATGTCCAAATCATCCTTACTGAACATACTCAAAAGAAGCATGGATCTCTCTGTAGCAACATGAATTTACTAAATAGCACGAGCATGGTTTTCCAGATCGTTCTCGTGCACCTTTTCATGCACCAATTGTTTGAATTAGAATTATGTGTATTAATTCCTAGAAAATGCACATAATCCCCTAAATATGGTAAATGAACCAGGAAAAGTGCCAAATTTGAACACGGTGATTAGCAGGGTATATGTTCATCTTACACTAGTGCAAGATGCTACTAACGCGACACTACTATCACAGACCCTTCGACAAAACTGTGTGCGATGCCATAATCGCAAACGGTGGTGTAAAAAAAACTCGTCAAAAAAGATGCAAAACATTTGCGATGACAGATGCATCAAACACGGTTCAGATTTTAGTTGCGTGTGCGATTGAGGGCATACGGTTCAGTTCAATTAACCGTTTGCGATGAGGAGGAACAAAAGAAACGGGTAGCCAGATGAAGGTGTGTGTGATGTACATCATACGGTTCACTCGGATGAACTGTTTGTGATTAGGCAACACAAAAGAAACGGTCAGCCAGATCAAAGGTGTGTGCGATATACGGCATGCGGTTCACTCGGATGAACTGTTTGCATTGAGACATGAGAACAGAAATGGTTCAAATGAACAAGATGTGTGTGATACGAGGAAAACAGGTCTGTAATCGGAAACGTGTGCGAAGACCGATAACAACACAAACGATTACTGCTAACAAGCCGTGTGTGTTGTGAGCAAACGATTGCTGGTATACAATTGTGAGTGATTGATGAAAACATCACCGACGGGTTCCATTGTTTAGTCCGTGTGCGATGTGATTTTCTTTGTCCGCACAACATCTACGCTCTGTCTATAGAGCATCAACATATATACTTAAAAATATAGCATTGCATAACCAAATTAAGCATACAATTACACAAGTGACTACACACATAACATTTCCACACACCAAAGAAAGCAACTACATGCATACTAAAGTAGGAGAAACGAGGATCTAATCATCTACTTATTGTTGCGATGACGCTTGCCATTGCTCTGCTTCTGGCTGGATCCCTGGCCGTTTTGGGGAAGGACGCACTTTCTCATGTCAACGATCCGCCTGTACATGTCGTAGCTCGTGTACGCCTCCTTGGCCGCGTACACGACGTGAGCTTTGTCGAGTTTCTCCAACCAGACCGAGTGCCAGGCACGCTTGTCCTTGTTGCATGAATCCTTCATGTCTCTTGTGACGCCCCAGATTCAATCGTACACTAATCATACACGCAAACGTGTACGATCAAGATCAGGGACTCACGGGAAGATATCACAACACAACTCTACAAATAAAATAAGTCATACAAGCATCATATTACAAGCCAGTGGCATCGAGGGCTCGAATACAAGAGCTTGATCATAGACAAGTCAGCGGAAGCAACAATATCTGAGTACAGACATAAGTTAAACAAGTTTGCCTTAAGAAGGCTAGCACAAACTGGGATACAGATCGAAAGAGGCGCATGCCTCCTGCCTGGGATCCTCCTAAACTACTCCTGGTCGTCGTAAGCGGGCTGCACATAGTAGTAGGCACCTCCAGTGTAGTAGTAGTCGTCGTCGACAGTGGCGTCTGGCTCCTGGGCTCCATCGTCTGGTCGCAGCAAACGAGTATAGAAAGGGGAAAAAGAGGGAGCAAAGCAACCATGAGTACTCATCCAAAGTACTCGCAAGCAAGGAGCTACACTACATATGTATGCATTGGTATCAAATGGATTAAGGGTATCATATGTGGACTGAACTGCAGAATGCCGAAATAAGAGGGGGATAGCTAGTCCTTTCGAAGACTACGCTTCTGGTAACCTCCATCTTGCAGCAGGAGAAGGGAGTAGATGGTAAGTTCACCAAGAGCATCGCATAGCATAATCCTAACCGATGATCCTCCCCTCGTCGCCCTGTGAGAGAGCGATCACCGGTTGTATCTCACACTTGGAAGGGTGTGTTTTATTAAGTATCCGGTTCTAGTTGTCATAAGGTCAAGGTACAACTCCAAGTCGTCCTGTTACCGAAGATCACGGCTATTCGAATAGATTAACTTCCCTGCAGGGGTGCACCACATAACCCAACACGCTCGATCCCATTTGGCCGGACACACTTTTCTGGGTCATGCCCGGCCTCGAAAGATCAACACGTCACAGCCCTACCTAGGCACAACAGAGAGGTCAGCATGCCGGTCTAAATCCTATGGCGCAGGGGTCTGGGCCCATCGCCCATTGCACACCTACACGTTGCGTACGCGGCCGGTGAGCAGACCTAGCCTCCCTTATACAAGAGTAGGCGTTCCAGTCCAACCCGGCGCGCGCTGCTCAGTCGCTGACGTCACGAAGGCTTCGGCTGATACCACGACGTCGAGTGCCCATAACTGTCCCCACGTAGATGGTTAGTGCGTATAGGCCAGTAGCCAGACTCAGATCAAATACCAAGATCTCGTTAAACGTGTTAAGTATCCGCGAACGCCGACCAGGGCCAGACCCACCTCTCTCCTAGGTGGTCACAACCTGCCCTGTCGCCCCGCCTCAAAGTAACAGTCGGGGGCCGTCGGGAACTCAGGCCCACCACTACCTAGATTGAGCCACCAGCCCCTTCAGCACCCATCTCCGAACAGTATCATAAGTAATGTAACAGTATAAGTATATATCATATGCCGTGATCACCTCCCGAAGTGATCACGGCCCAGTAGTATAGCATGGCAGGCGGACAAGAGTGTAGGGCCACTGATGGAACACTAGCATCCTATACTAAGCATTTAGGATTGCAGGTAAAGGTAACAACAGTTGTAACAAGGACAGGCTATGCATCAGGATAGGATAACGGAAAGCAGTAACATGCTACACTACTCTAATGCAAGCAGTAGAGAGAAGAATAGGCGATATCTGGTGATCGAAAGGGGGGCTTGCCTGGTTGCTCTGGCAAGAAGGGTTCGTCGTCGATGTAGTCGATCACAAGGGTACCGACAGGGTTCTCGGGGTTTACCGGAAATAAGTAACGGAGGGGGAACATAATAAATAACATAGCAAACAAAGCAACACAAAGCATAACATGGCAATGCGTGGTGCTAGGGGTGACCTAACGCCGTATGAGGTGATACCGGTGAAGGGGGGAAACATCCGGGAAAATATCCCCGGTATTTCGCGTTTTCGGACAGATGAATCGGAGGGGGAAAGTTGCGTGTACGCTATGCTAGGGACGTGTGACGGACGAACGGGCTGCGTATCCGGATTCGTCTCGTCGTTCTGAGCAACTTTCATGTACAAAGTTTTTCCATCCGAGCTACGATTTATTTTATATTGATTTTAAAAAGTTTTAACAATATTCTGGAATCAATATTAATTCGAAATTAAAATGTTGAAATGCTATCTCCACCAAGATCTGTGTACGCAAAGGTGTACTAGAGGGTGACATATGGGTCCAGGGGGGTCCCAGTTGACCAGTCAAAGTTTGACTGGTCAACAGGGGGTGGGGCCCTCCTGTCATACTCTCATGTAACTAGTTGCGGATTAGTTATGCTAACTAGGTAATTAGCTTAATTAAACCATTTTAATTAATTATATATTTTTATTATTATATTTTTTACACACAACAATTTTTTTTAAGAAAAGGGGGCCGATGGGTCCCGTAAGCCAGTGGCACAAGGCCAACGGGCCGGGCGAGTTAACGGGCGGGCGCTCGGGCCCGAGGGGCGCTACGCCCGGGCGAGGCCACCGGCCGTCGAGGGAGCGGGGCGCGAGGGCCACGGCGGGCGCAGCCGGTAGCCCCGGTCGGTGGGACGGGGCACAGAGGAGCACGTGGTGGGGCTCGCCGCTGCAACGGCGGCCCGCGACGGCGGAGCAAAAGCAGCAGCAGCACGAGGTGGGCGCGATCAGGGGCGGCGGCGCGCCGCGGGCGGGCGTGGAGGCCAAGAAGCGCCTGGCGGGGCGCCAGTGGGGGCAGTGGGCACGAGCAGGGGTGGTGGGCGCGGCCGCGCGTGGGAAAAGGGGGCTGCCGGCGTTTGTGCAACACGCGACAGCAGAGGTGGGGCGCTAGGCGATTGACGGCGGTGCGTGGCATGGCCGGGCATGGCACGCGGATGCAGTAGGCAGAGGAAGCAGCAGCAGCGGGACAAGCAGCAACATCAACCACAAGAAGGCAGTAACCACAGCGGTTCAAGAAGCAGCAGCGGGCGAGCGCTCAGGAGGCAGCTGCCGGCGTAAGGCGCGGCCCAGGCCAATGCGCATGCGCGAAGGTGCAGCCTGGGCGTCCAGAGGTGCGGTGAAGCACGGCCACGGGGGTCGCGAGCGCGTGTGGGAGCGAGCGCGACTCGACTACGGCGAGGCTTCAGCCACAACAGGAGGTTGCACGCACGGGCATCTACGGTTTAAGATCGAGATAGCCAAAAAATAGGGAACCAGGAGGAGGAGCTCACAACGAAGCTCGAGGACATGGTCGGGGAGGCCGGGGTTGCTGGGATGGTGCGGATTGAGGCAAGGTTGTGCGGCGGCCGACGGGGAAGACGATGACCGATCCAGCGGTGTGGTTCACCTCGAGACGAACCCATGTTTGCGGTTGAAGCAGACGAAGCAGCAACATCTTCTCGACATCCTCGCGAGGCTCGGGGTGGCCTTCGGCCACGACAACGGCACTGGCTCAACGACGGAGGTCTCAGGTAACGACAAAAGTCGAGTGGGGCGAGAAGAGCGAGGGGAATGGGGAAAAGCTAGGGTTCCGGGGGAGAGAGGGATGACATGGGGTGATCTTATCCCTGCCTCGGAGCCGCCGGATGCACAACGCGTGGGAATCGGCAGCCATGGTGCCGTGGATGGTCGCCATGCCTTCCCTGGTGAACAGAGAAGGGGGAGACGCCAGGGTGGGCTGGGCTTTAGGCCAGAGTCCAAGTAGGCCCTTTCTCTTTTCTGGTCTTCTATTTTCCCTTTTAATTAAAACAGAGACAACTATGGAAAAGTTTGGGCTACCAAAATACTTTTTTTAAAAAAAGAATGAGGGACTAGGCCACTTAAATTCTTTGTAGTGTTTGGTATTGCCACAAACAGTTTGAGGGGCAATTGAATTGAATTTTGGATTTTTCACAAATGGAAAAGCATTTAAAATGCTGATTTGGAACTGCTTTAATTCCCACGGGAAATTAGCTATCTCAAAAGATGTTGAACCACTCATGACATTTAGTTTGTGAATATTTTCAATCCAGTGAACATTTTTTTATTATTTGAAAATTTAATAATTTGACTTGCATTTGAATTTGAAATCGAGTTCGGTTTGGATCAAGATGAGGTTTACAAAATTAATTACGATGACAAGGCACCATTCATGTGTGGTTACTATAGCTTAACTACCCGGGCGTTACAATTCTCCTCCACTACAAGAAATCTCGTCCCGAGATTTAAGAGGTAGAGTAAGGGGGAAAAGTCTGGTTACGAAACCCTAACAAATCTTCTCGGTCTTGGCTTCTCTTCTCAAAGAGGTCGATCCATTACGTTGATGTCTTCATTTCTCTTCTTTAGGTCTTCATGATGAAGTCGTCATCCTTTCTTCGGAACTCCAACATACTTATGAATAGGTAAGAGGCAACTTGGCTACGTCAGAATGCTTATGAGGGAAACAATCTGGGGTTAACCCATGAATGAGCATAAGACTACCTCTCGAGTTGAACATATAAAATACATCGAGAGTAAGGTACAAAGGTACAATGAGAGGGTCCAAGCGGATAGATAGCTGCTCAAAGTCTGAACCAGAGTGAGAAAGGGGTTCAGAGCAGCGGGAGTAAGTATTTTTGCGTCTGATACCAGAATGGAGCACTAGGAAGGTGGCTCGTGAATTACATAAGAAGTCAAGCGCGAGGAATAACCTTGACAACAAGGTGTACAGGAGAGTCAGGTTTCGATCCTGGGACCTTTGGGTTATGGGTCCACCATGTGGGTTAAAAGTAGGAAAGGCGGTGACGTCTTGCACAATCATGTAAGCAAGGCATGCCAGAGGATAGCCTGTCAGTTATGTCGGCAACAATGTCGGTACCAAGGGCGAGGGACGAAGAGAACCATTTTCCTGCTCGTTGAACGAGGCGGACCATTAGGCAAAGTTCTCGTCCATCGGTGGCTACCGGAATGTCATCAGCAATAGTAACAGGGTCTTACCGCCAGAATTGTACACCGAGGTGTTTACATAAGCAGGAGAATATTATTGCTTAGATCATATAGATCACAAGAAAGGTTAAACCAAACAATGGAAAGGAAAAATATGATTATCAGTTTCAACAAAGCAATGGAAAGGAAAATGTGTTTAAACACATATTTCAAGGGTATATCCTTCCCAAGGACAAGCAGAGCATGATCCATGACAGGATATAATGTAGAAAGCTCTTTAGGTAAGGGGAGAGAAATTTCATGACATTACCCATACAACGGTGTTTGGATAATTGAGTAGGAAACTTTTAACATTGGGCAAATGTTCTTGTTGAAAATCGGAGTACCACGGACATGCTTCGAGATAGCATTGACATGGTCACTGGGTAAATATTAGACTTTAGATACATGAAGGATCCATCAGGAACAACTTATAGAATAAGTCTTACAATTTCCTTATGGAAGAATGGTTAACCTTGCTATAAAGGATACTAAAGCAATCGGTCCTTCGGCCAGGTGTGCTAGGCATGACATCACCTTACCGGGCATATAAGATCAATGTTATAACTATTGGACATATGTTCCAACCATCATATCTGACCAAGATTCAGATCTGATTGGTGTCAAGATACCTCAGACTCGGGATGCCTGAGTAGAAGAGGTGCAACACAATTGATGAGATGACATTGTAAGATTCTTGAGAAATGAACTATGGAAGCGAGTCCCGAAACAAGAGTACATCATTAAACCAAGGGGGGACAAGGAGGTGGCTGATGAACTCGGCGACAATTCATTGAGATTTTCAAAAGATGGATTTCCACACTTATGTGAACAAGGAGATAACATTTGTCAGATCAAATGATATAATGAGGTATGCTCGAGGAAAACATACACAGTTAAACATTGGTTCAAAGGTGCACCCGAAATATGGGCTTAGGTAGTACGATCAATGTTAGGATTGTGATTCGATAATCAATGGCCTAAGGATGTAATGCTGACCATTAACTCCAAAGCAATAGGGTTGATAGAAGGGCAGAATCCAAACAGCACCGTTCCCTGCTGGTATCTCGGTTAGAAACAACACAAGAAGAATGGTGATGGTGGGAAGCATCACTATACCAAGAATTCTTAAGAGGTGGAGCAATTCTCACAACATTATTGACATAAAAGATGGTAATACTTCCAAGGTAAAGAAGAACAACTCCTGGGTAGCAAGGATCTCAAGGTATAACACAAAACACGAACAAAAGTTTGTGTTGGATGGAAGACAATAAAGTGGTCGATGATAACACAAATCATTGAGGGCAAGGATGGTATTCCTCATCATGAACTCAATTAATATCCTGGAAGAGCTCGGTATGCTGATGATGATCGTGACACATTTGTCGAGAGATTTCATGAAGATGTAATCGATCGGCGATGAGAACAAGTCAAAGGAATGATGAAGCGAAAGGTTATTGGAACCATGGTAGGGCACAAACTCGAAATCAAGTTTGCTATTCAAGAAGAATCGATATGACGAGGAAGATCTACGTAAGATTAGCTCATCGTTGAAAATTGTGCTTCAGAAAGAAGGATCAGATGGCACAGTTAAAAAGTTGCACGATAATGATATAGCCGATAAGCCTAGGAATGACTAGAAGGATTATTTAAACTCATAAGCAACAAAAATTATTTAGGGTTATTGAATCGGAGTGCGGACTCAATTCACTATTCGGTGTTCTCAGTTAACGACAACCCAGGACCCAGGAAAATTGGAATCGATGAGAAATAACAGTTGATGAAGAACCCATAAGAAGTTATGCGGTTCCATGATATTCTCACGATACCAATGTGTAATACTCAATGGTAGATCAAAGTAAAGGTTGAACAGATGTATTGATCTGCAGAAGATAGGTACTTTACTTGGCTGAGAAATGGAATCAAGGAGAAAATGTGGTCGGGACCATGATTGCAAAGGATCAATACAGAGATACGAGATGATATCATATCAAGGAAATAGTTATTATTACAAGAAGCTTCTATGATAGGATCTACATCGTGTCCATGGGCATGAACACAAAGTTCAAGGTCGACTCCCACTTCTCCAATGCTTAACCTGTCATTCACTTCTCATTTTTCGAAGAAGTTGTAATGTTTAAATTTTATCTAGCAAAACACCAGAAGAGTATGACTCATGATAACTCTCGGGTTTACCCGGATTTGGGAAGGCATATAGGTTCGACCCTTAGGGGCATCTTGGGAACTTATACCACAAGATTCAATAGTAAATAACACAAGCTCGATAGTAGAGCATGGGTGACAAAACGAGAGGATACAATTTACCAAGGGCATTATGTATCAGGGAAAGAATTTCTTGAGGTTTTTGTATACGAAGGACACTGTCGGATGATATTTCAACAAAGGATCCGACGGTCCTCTAGGGATCTGATGTGAGCATCGGTACTCAACCAAAGGAAGAATGCAAGGAGGTCAGATTATAGAAACAACTGACTAATTCAAAGCTCAAATGCAAAGGAATTATGTTTTCCAATTCAAGGGATCAGAAGCAAACGCTCTGATTAAGGATGAATATGTTGAGTAGGCTTAGGGGTACAATCGATGGCCATTTGATTGGTCTAGATCCAGCTCATTTGTAAAACGATGTCTGAGCTGGAAGGATGAATTCTAGGACATGTTGAAGATTGCGAGCATTCGCGACATAGTGAATCAGGGGACTCAAAATGATAATGTCAAGGGATGCCAATAAGATTACCAGACTGGTGGCATTACCCATAATGCAAGCAAGCAAGAATTTCGAGAGCAATAGGCTGCTGAGGATTTTGAAAGATCAAATAGTATTTCGAAGGCTTATGCGAAACACCTGAACAACTGAGAATGAGCGGATACTCAATAAGTGCAAGGAATTATATGTAGGGGCATTCTTGTGGCAAAGAACTTTATGGCAGTAAGCATAAAGGATTCTCGAAACAATAGAGAGAATTTCAAGATATCTTGTAATAACAAGATCAACGGGGAATCATTGTATGAATGGCAAGTGTACGTGGTTATCTATAGGGTTTATCGATGGAAGGGAATTGCAAAAGCGATGGCAAAGTCTTGGGAGAACATCGGAGAGTATTGTCAGAATCTTCTGTTGAAGCAGTCGATCATCTAGAATGAAGGGACTCTCCGGCAGGAAGTGGTAACGAGAACCTAGAGTTAGATTTTAGCAAAATCATTTAACCCGAATAGAAGAGAGATCAGAGTCCCAGAGTACAGATCAAGGAGTAAAAGATCCTAATACCACCCAATGGCGACGTGGGCCCGTAAGCCACTCAGCCAAGTTAGTAAAAAGTTTTGTAATATCTAGACTCGACTTCAGCCAAGGAGTGTGGAAGGGGGATTCCTACAGACAACCTGGCTCTGATACCAACTTGTGATGCCCCCGATTCAATCGTACACTAATCATACACGCAAACGTGTACGATCAAGATCAGGGACTCACGGGAAGATATCACAACACAACTCTACAAATAAAATAAGTCATACAAGCATCATATTACAAGCTAGTGGCATCGAGGGCTCGAATACAAGAGCTCGATCATAGACGAGTCAGCGGAAGCAACAATATCTGAGTACAGACATAAGTTAAACAAGTTTGCCTTAAGAAGGCTAGCACAAACTGGGATACAGATCGAAAGAGGCGCATGCCTCCTGCCTGGGATCCTCCTAAACTACTCCTGGTCGTCGTAAGCGGGCTGCACGTAGTAGTAGGCACCTCAAGTGTAGTAGTAGTCGTCGTCGACAGTGGCGTCTGGCTCCTGGGCTCCATCGTCTGGTCGCAGAAAACGAGTATAGAAAGGGGGAAAAGAGGGAGCAAAGCGACCATGAGTACTCATCCAAAGTACTCGCAAGCAAGGAGCTACACTACATATGTATGCATTGGTATCAAATGGATTTAGGGTATCATATGTGTACTGAACTGCAAAATGCCGAAATAAGAGGGGGATAGCTAGTCCTTTCGAAGACTACGCTTCTGGTAACCTCCATCTTGCAGCAGGAGAAGGGAGTAGATGGTAAGTTCACCAAGTAGCATCGCATAGCATAATCCTAACCGATGATCCTCCCCTCGTCGCCCTGTGAGAGAGCGATCACCGGTTGTATCTGGCACTTGGAAGGGTGTGTTTTATTAAGTATCTGGTTCTAGTTGTCATAAGGTCAAGGTACAACTCCAAGTCGTCCTGTTACCGAAGATCACGGCTATTCGAATAGATTAACTTCCCTACAGGGGTGCACCACATAACCCAACATGCTCGATCCCATTTGGCCGGACACACTTTTATGGGTCATGCCCAGCCTCGGAAGATCAACACGTCGCAACCCTACCTAGGCACAACAGAGAGGTCAGCACGCCGGTCTAAATCCTATGGCGCAGGGGTCTAGGCCCATCGCCCATTACACACCTGCACGTTGCGTATGCGGCCGGTGAGCAGACCTAGCCTCCCTTATACAAGAGTAGGCGTTCCAGTCCAACCCGGTGCGCGCCGCTCAGTCGCTGACGTCACGAAGGCTTCGGCTGATACCACGACGTCGAGTGCCCATAACTGTCCCTACGTAGATGGTTAGTGCGTATATGCCAGTAGCCAGACTCAGATCAAATACCAAGATCTCGTTAAACGTGTTAAGTATCCGCAAACGCCGACCAGGGCCAGGCCCACCTCTCTCCTAGGTGGTCACAACCTGCCCTGTCACTCTGCCTCAAAGTAATAGTCGGGGGCCGTCGGGAACTCAGGCCCACCACTACCTGGATGGAGCCACCTGCCCCTTCAGCCCCCATATCCGAACAGTATCATAAGTAATGTAACAGTATAAGTATATATCATATGCCCGTGATCACCTCCCGAAGTGATCATGGCCCAGTAGTATAGCATGGCAGACGGACAAGAGTGTAGGGTCACTGATGGAACACTAGCATCCTATACTAAGCATTTAGGATTGCAGGTAAAGGTAACAACAGTTGTAACAAGGACATGCTATGCATCAGGATAGGATAAGGAAAGCAGTAACATGCTACACTACTCTAATGCAAGCAGTAGAGAGAAGAATTGGCGATATCTAGTGATCAAAAGGGGGGCTTGCCTGGTTGCTCTGGCAAGAAGTGTTCGTCGTCGATGTAGTCGATCGCAAGGGTACCGACAGGGGTCTCGGGGTTTACCGAAAAGAAGTAACGGAGGGGGAACATAATAAATAACATAGCAAACAAAGCAACACAAAGCATAACATGGCAATGCGCGGTGCTAGGGGTGACCTAACGCCGTATGAGATGATACCGGTGAAGGGGGGAAACATCCGGGAAAATATCCCCGGTGTTTCGCGTTTTCGGACAGATGAATCGGAGGGGGAAAGTTGCATGTTCGCTATGCTAGGGACGTGTGACAGACGAACGGGCTGCGTATCCGGATTCGTCTCGTCGTTCTGAGCAACTTTCATGTACAAAGTTTTTCCATCCGAGCTACGGTTTATTTTGTATTGATTTTAACAAGTTTTAACAATATTCTGGAATCAATATTAATTCGAAATTAAAAAGTTGAAATGCTATGTGCACCCAGATCTGTGTACACAAAGGTGTACTAGAGGGTGACATATGGGTCCAGGGGGGTCCCAGTTGACCAGTCAAAGTTTGACTGGTCAACAGGGGGTGGGGCCCTCCTGTCATACTCTCATGTAACTAATTAGGGATTAGTTATGCTAACTAGGTAATTAGCTTAATTAAACCATTTTAATTAATTATATATTTTTATTATTATATTTTTGTACACACAACAATTTTCTTTAAGAAAAGGGGGCCGATGGGTCCCGTAAGCCAGTGGCACAAGGCCAACGGGCCGGGCGAGTTAACGGGCGGGCGCCCATGCCTGAGGGGTGCTACGCCCGGGCGAGGCCACCGGCCGTCGAGGGAGCGAGGCGCGAGGCCCACAGTGGGCGCAGCCGGTAGCCCCGGTCGGCGGGACGGGGCGCAGAGGAGCACGGGGTGGGGCTCGCGCGCGGCAGCGGCGGCGGAGCAAAAGCAGTAGCAGCACGAGGTGGGCGCGATCAGGGGTGGCGGCGCGCGCCGCGGGCGGGCTTGGAGGCCAGGGAGCGCCTGGCGGGGCGCCAGTGGGGGCACCAGGCACGAGCAGGGGTGGTGGGCGCGGCCGCGCGTGGGCACAGGGGGGCTGCCAGCGTTTGTGCAACACGCGACAGCAGAGGCGGAGCGCTAGGCGATTGACGGTGGTGCGTGGCATGGCCGGGCGTGGCGCGCGGATGTAGTAGGCAGAGCAAGCAGCAGCAGCGGGACAAGCAGCAGCACCAGCCACAAGAAGGCAGTAACCGCAGTGGTTCAAGAAGCAGCAGCGGGCGAGCGCTCAGGAGGCAGCTGCCGGCGTAAGGCGCGGCCCAGGCCGACGCGCATGCGCGAAGGTGCAGACTGGGCGGCCAGAGGTGCGGTGAAGCACGACCACGGGGGTCGCGAGCGCGTGTGGGTGCGTGCGCGACGCGACTACGGCAAGGCTTCAGCCACAACGGGAGGTTGCATAGACGGGCATCTACGGTTTAAGATCGAGACAACCAAAATAATAGGGAACCAGGAGGAGGAGCTCACAACGAAGCTCGAGGACATGGTCGGGGAGGCCGGGGTTGCCGGGATGGTGCGGATCGAGGCAAGGTTGTGCGGCGGCCGACGGGGAAGACGATGACCGATCCAGCGGTGTGGTTCACCTCCAGACGAACCCATGTTTGCGGTCGAAGCAGACGAAGCAGCAACATCTTCTCGACATCCTTGCGAGGCTCGGGGTGGCCTCCGGCCACGACAATGACACTGGCTCGACGACGGAGGTCTCAGGTAACGACAAAAGTCGAGTGGGGCGAGAAGAGCGAGGGGAATGGGGAAAAGCTAGGGTTCCGGGGGAGAGAGGGATGACATGGGGTGATCTTATCCCTGCCTGGGAGCCGCCGGATGCACGACGTGTGGGAATCGGCAGCCATGGCGCCGTGGATGGTCGCCATGCCTTCCCTGGTGAACAGAGAAGGGGGAGACGCCAGGGTGGGCTGGGCTTTAGGCCAGAGTCCAAGTAGGCCCTTTCTCTTTTCTGGTCTTTTATTTTCCCTTTTAATTAAAACAGAGACAACTATGGAAAAGTTTGGGCTACCAAAATACTTTTTTTTAAAGAATGAGGGACTAGGCCACTTAAATTGTTTGTAGTGTTTGGTATTGCCACAAAAAGTTTGAGGGGCAATTGAATTGAATTTTGGATTTTTCACAAATGGAAAAGCATTTAAAATGCTGATTTGGAACTGCTTTAATTCCCACGGGAAATTAGCTATCTCAAAAGATGTTGAACCACTCATGAAATTTAGTTAGTGAATATTTTCCATCCAGCGAACATTTTTTATTATTATTTGAAAATTTAATAATTTGACTTGCATTTGAATTTGAAATCGAGTTCGGTTTGGATCAAGATGAGGTTTACAAAATTAATCACGATGACAAGGCACCATTCATGTGTGGTTACTGTAGCTTAACTACCCGGGCGTTACATCTCGGTAGTAGGGGTCGATGATGGCCTCGGCGAGGTGAATCAGTGAGTCCTTCTTATGCTCCTTGCTGCCCCAGATCTTGTATTGGCCCTGGATGTCGACAAGATTCTGGCAGGCGATGCCCGAATTCTCGAGCACCTTTACATCGTTGGTGATGTCCACCGTAGCGAACATGTAGTGGGGGCTGTTGACAAACCTGGCGACACGCTCGCAAGGCTTTGTGGCCAGTCAGTAGTGGTAGACGAGGACGTGGTGGCGCACGCAAATCTGGGCGACGGCGACCTTGGGACGAGACCCGACACGAGCGCGGGTGTACTCGAGGTCGAACCCGACCACCTTGTACTTCTCCGCGGCAAGCAACAGCTCCATGATGTGGATGGAGTGCTCCACCCATACCGGGTCATTGGTGTACACCATCGAGAGGTCCATGAACCTTCTGTGAGTGTCCACCACAGCACACATGGTGAACTGCTGCTCGTCATCGGCAGCCGCTCGGAGCGCCATTGGAGCCGCGCAGGATACCTCTAGGAATTTCTCGTGGTGGATGTGCTTCTTGCAATGGTGGGGCGCGATCAAAAGGTTGAAGAGACACAAGGGTAGGTTAAATGGCCGCTGTAA
This sequence comes from Triticum urartu, assembly GCF_056163025.1. NCBI lineage: Eukaryota > Viridiplantae > Streptophyta > Magnoliopsida > Poales > Poaceae > Triticum > Triticum urartu. Next base: position 305,523,131 of record NC_141876.1, read on the forward strand.
TAAATGGGCGCCTGCTGGCCTGTAATCGCCACGTCTTGTCATGGCGTTCATAGCGGAGGATTCTAGTGCACGCTTCACAACACCGCACCGCACGCGTGGGCTCGAAGAGGCGTCAAATGTATCGTCGGTGAGCCTGTTCCCATGCTACCACGCTATTTACCGTGCAAGCTTCCCGCCTGGCTAGAAGAGGGACAAATCGTGGGCGTTTATTGACAAAAAGCTTTTTAAAAACGAAGTGTGTGGAATGACTTTGGTCATAAGTTTACCCTTGGGTGATGAGGTCAAAGTTACACAGAAGGGTGATTATGGACACTCAAGTGCGATAATTAATTCTGCGCTCTACCGTGCACATGGTGGAAGAAACCAACTGTGTGCAATAATGTCGAAGATCGCAGTCGAGTTAGATATACAGATCGTGTGCTGTGAGATCAATAGGTAAACTGATTCGAGAATGGTTAATAAAGTCTAAGACCATTGCATATTAAGGTCAAAATAGTGCTAGCAATATACGAGTCTCATATGATTCCATTTCAACAATTGTACCAGAAAATCTCGAAATGTTACAAGGTTCAAATCCCAGAGTTATATGGCTCAAATTCGAAGATTACAAGGTTCAAACTGAAATTAGAAATGAAATTCAGCTCATCAGCTGCAAACGCTCACGCTGATCCGCTGAACATGGATGTCAGAGAGGTTCAAACTAATATCACCGCTTCTAAGTTTGGCTTCGAAACCTGACAATTTTTGCAAAGGGGTCAGCCATTAAGAAGTCATGTATGGGGTTGACACGTTGACTTCCGATTACTCTGTCATCTGAAGTTCCAAAATGAAATTCAGTATTTTTGGAGCCTACTCCATTCTGCCGCAGGCGTCGGCACTGATCAACATACCATTCATTTTTGTGAAATAAATGTAGGGCAAACCACATTTCCTTCAACACCCTTGCTCTGAGAACAAAGAACCTGGCGAATATAATCTCCGGTAAGGTCCCTCGGTAGGAGTTCAAAGTAATTTTTGAGAGATGCAAATCTAGGCATTCGACATGATTGTTATATTGTATCACATTATCCACCACTGGGCCTAATCTTATCTGCAAAAGAAGAAAATGTGTTAGTGCCTACATGCAGTTTTGAACATTACTACAGGCCTAGTGATGTCCCAGAAGTGTAGGGGATCTACCGTAGCCTTTTCGATAAGTAAGAGTGTCAAACCCAACGATGAGCAGAAGGAAATGATAAGCGGTTTTCAGCAAGGTATTCTCTGCAAGCACTGAAATTATCGGTAATAGATAGTTTTGTGATATGGTAATTTGTAACGAGTAACAAGTAATAAAAGTAAATAAGGTGCAGCAATATGGCCCAATCCTTTTTGTAGCAAAGGACAAGCCTGGAAAAACTCTTATCTAAAGGAAAGCGCTCCCGAGGACACATGGGAATTATCATCAAGCTAGTTTTCATCACGTTCATATGATTCGCGCAGTACTTTGATAATTTGATATGTGGGTGGACCGGTTCTTGGGTACTATCCTTCCTTGGAAAAGCATCCCACTTATGATTAACCCCTATTGCAAGTATACGCAACTACAACAGAAGTATTAAGGTAAACCTAACCATAGCATGAAACATATGGATCCAAATCAGCCCCTTACAAAGCAACGCATAAACTAGGGTTTAAGCTTCTATGACTCTAGCAACCCATCATCTACTTATTACTTCCCAATGCCCTCCTCTAGGCCCAAACAATGGTGAAGTGTCATGTAGTCGATGTTCACATGACACCACTAGAGGAAAGATAACATACATCTCATCAAAATATCGAACGAATACCAAATTCAAATGACTACTTATAACAAGAATTCTCCCATGTCCTTAGGAACAAATGTAACTACTCACAAATCATATTCATGTTCATAATCAGAGGGGTATTAATATGCATAAAGGATCTGAACATATGATCTTCCACCGAATAAACCAACTAGCATCAACTACAAAGAGTAATCAACACTACTAGCAACCCACCGGTACCAATCTGAGGCTTTGGGACAAAGATTGGATACAAGAGATGAACTAGGGTTTGAGATGAGATGGTGCTGGTGAAGATGTTGATGGAGATTGACCCCCTCCCGATGAGAGGATCGTTAGTGATGACGATGGTGATGTTTTCCCCCTCCCGGAGGGAAGTTTCCCCGGCAGAACAGCTCCGCCGGAGCCCTAGATTGGTTCCGCCAAGATTCCGCCTCGTGGCGGCGGAGTTTCATCCCGAAAGCTTGCTTTTGATTTTTTCCTCAACGAAAGACTCCATATAGCCAAAGATGGGCATCGGAGGGCCACCAGGGGGCCCACGAGGCAGGGGGCGCGCCCCCACCCTCGTGGACGGTAGGTGGCCCCCCTCTGGTACTTCTTTCTCCCAATATTTTTTATATATTCTGAAACGTGATCCCGTGAAGTTTCAGGAATTTTGGAGTTGTGCAGAATAGGTCTCTAATATTTGCTCCTTTTCCAGCCCAGAATTCCAGCTGCCGGCATTCTCCCTCTTCATGTAAACCTTGTAAAATAAGAGAGAATAGGCATAAGTATTGTGACATAATTTGTAATAACAGCCCATAATGCAATAAATATCAATATAAAAGCATGATGCAAAATGGGCGTATCAACTCCCCCAAGCTTAGACCTCGCTTGTCCTCAAGCGAAAGCCGAAATTGAAAAATATGTCCACATGTTTAGAAATAGAGGTGTCGATAAAAATAAAATACAAACATGAGGGCATCATGATCATTCATATATATATATATATTGTCATATGATCTCTTATGCTAAAGTAACAATTCAATCACAATTTAAAGTATGAATCATAAACTTCATTGAGAACCAACAAACTCTAATCCCAGTCATTGAGGCAATTGCATTTTATCATAACATCAGAAAGAGTCAATAAGAGCTTTTCAGCAAGTCCACATACTTAACCATCATTTAGTCTTTCACAATTGCTAACACTCACGCGATATTTATGGTTATGAAGCTTTAATCGGACACAGAGAAAGATAGGGGCTTATAGTTTTTCCTCCCAACCTTTTACCTCAAGGGTAATGTCAACAATAATAGTTCATAAAAACTCACATCCAATTAGCTATATATATCAGGATCTTTCCAACACATTGTGCTTGCCAAAGAATAAAATGTAAAAAGGAAAGGTGAAGAATCACCGTGACTCTTATATGAAGTATAACGCAAGAATAAAAGATAGGTCCTTCGCAGAGGGAAGCAGAGGTTGTCATGTGCTTTTATGGTTGGATGGACAAAATCTTAATGCAAAAGAACGTCACTTTATATTGCCACTTGTGATATGGACCTTTATTATGCAGTCCCTCGCTTTTATTTCTTCCACATCACAAGATCGTATAAAGCTTATTTTCTCCGCACTAATAAATCATGCATATTTAGAGAGCAATTTTCATTGCTTGCAACGATGACAACTTACTTGAAGGATCTTACTCAACCCATAGGTAGATACGGTGGGCTCTCATGGCAAAACTGGGTTTAAGGATATTTGGAAGCACAAGTAGTATCTCTACTTGGTGCAAAGAAATTGGCTAGCAAGAGAGGGAAAGGCAAGCTCAACATGTTGGATGGTCCATGACAATATAATTTATCTCAGATGCAAGAAAACATAACCCATTACATTGTCTTCCTTGTCCAACATCAACTCTTTCGCATGTCATATTTTAATGAGTGCTCACAATCATAAAAGATGTCCAAGTGTAACGCCCTCGATGCGGCTATATCTCCCACGTGTCGAAGCACGACTTAGAGGCATAACCGCATTGAAAGCAATGTCGCAAGTGAGGGAATCTTCACACAACCCATGTAATACATAAGGGAAAAGAGATACATAGTTGGCTAACAATCGCCACTTCACACAATACAAGAATAAAGCATTACATCATCCAGATACAATCAAGGTCCGAGTACGGAACCAAAATAAAAGAAGACTACCCCAAAAGCTACACAGATCCCCGATCGACCCCAACTGGACTCCACTACTGATCAACTGTAAACGGAAACGACATAACGAATACCATCTTCATTGAGCTCCTCCTTGAGCTCGGTTGCGTCATCTGCACGGTTCAACGACACCTACAAGCTGGTTTTGGAAATATCTGTGAGTCACGGGGACTCAGCAAACTCACACCCTCGCGATCAAGACTATTTAAGCTTATAGGTAAGGTAAAAGGTATGAGGTGGAGCTGCAACAAGCGACTAGCATATATGGTGGCTAACATACGCAAATGAGAGCGAGAAGAGAAGGCAAAAGCACGGTCGAACAACTATAATCAAGAAGTGATCCTAGAACAACCTACGCCAAACATTACTCCAACACCGTGTTCACTTCCCGGACTCCGCCGAGAAGAGACCATCACGGTTACACACGCGGTTGATGTATTTTAATTAAGGTCAACTTTAGGTTTTCTACAACCAGACATTAACAAATTCCCATCTGCCCATAACCGCGGGCACGACTTTCGAAAGTTCAAATCCCTGCAGGGGTGTCCCAACTTAGCCCATCACAAGCTCTCACGGTCAATGAAGGATATTCCTTCTAGCGGGAAGACCCGATCAGACTCGGAATCCTGGTTACAAGACATCCTCGACAATGGTAAAACAAGTCCAGCAAGACCACCCGCTGTGCCGACAAATCCCGATAGGAGCTGCACATATCTCGTTCTCAGGGCACACTGGATAAGCTAAGCGTACAGGAGCCAACGTAACCCAAGTTGCCAAGGGACGGCCCCGCACGGTGCTCTGGGTTGGACCAACACTTAGAGAAGCACTGGCCCGGGGGGGTTAAAATAAAGATGACCCTTGGGTTGGCCGTCCCAAGGGAAAGAAAAGGCTATGTGGCAAATGGTAAAACCAATGTTGGGCCTTGCTGGAGGAGTTTTATTCAAGGCGAACTGTCAAGGGGTTCCCATTATAACCCAACCACGTAAGGAATGCAAAATCCGGGAACATAACACCGATATGACGGAAACTAGGGCGGCAAGAGTGGAACAAAACACCAGGCATAAGGCCGAGCCTTCCACCCTTTTCCAAGTATATAGATGCATTAATTAAATAAGAGGTATTGTGATATCCCAACAAAATATCCATGATCCAAACATGGAACAAGCTCCAATCTTCACCTGCAACTAACAACGCTATAAGAGGGGCTGAGCAAAGCGGTAACATAGCCAAACAACGGTTTGCTAGGACAAGGTGGGTTAGAGGCTTGGTTTAACAATATGGGAGGCATGATAAGCAAGTGGTCGGTATCGCAGCATAGGCATAGCAAAAGTGTGAGCAACTAGCAAGCAAAGATAGAAGTGATTTTGAGGGTATGGTCATCTTGCCTGAAATCCCGCAAGGAAGAAGAACGAGTCCATGAAGAAGACAAATGGTCGTATTCGAATGGATCCTCACAACTCCGGAACGGAACCGAAGCTCACGAGAAAGGCAACCCGGAAAGAAGCAAACAACATAGTAAACAACCACTACAACAACATGGCATGATGCACAACAAGTATGATGCATGTCCGGTTTAATGAAGCATGGCATGGCAAAGTGCACAAGCAATTCTACAAATTAAGTGGAGATCAATATGCAACGGGTTGCATATTGACGAAACACCACATGACTTATTTAGTTCGATCTTGTTTATGTACCCAACAATATTAAATGTTGTTAAACATGGCAAGATGGTGAAGCAAATGAAAACTACCTATCTAGGCAAGTTTAAATGAGGCCGGAACAACAAGACAACAATTCCAGTAAATCCTCATGTGCATATTTTGGTTATGGTACTGTTCTGCCCTAAACACAATTTTAGAGTTATTAAACATGCAAAATAAATCCACCATGTTAAACTAGGCATTTTTCCATCCCATTTACATATAAAGATTATTTAAATCCGAGCTACGGTTATTTAGTTATGAAATAAAACATTTTAACATGGCATAGGAGCAAATTTAATCAAACAACATTTTAAACTTTTCAAACATAGATGAAAGTTGAATATTATGAATCTAGACAAAATTCTAAGCAAGTTTCATATAGAGATCATTTTAATCCCGTGCACGGTTATGGAATTATTAAATGCATGATCAACAAGGGCTTTTCTGTAAAACTGGACGGCTCTGGAAAAAAGATAAATCGCTGAACTGAAAAAATACACTGGGCCGAATCTGGTGCACTGCTGGGCTGAACAGAGAGGAGGGGCTGAGAGAGCTGCTCACAGCGGGCCTTGGGCCGGGGAAGCAGGCCAGCAGGAGCGGCCCAACGGGTGGTGGAGTTGGGCCTCTCCAGATCGAGGCGAGACGCTGGCGGATCGGGGCTGGACGTGGCCGATGCAGAGAGTCAACGCAGTGAGCAGAGGCATTCTCCTCCTCTTCTCGACAGGAAAAACGAGCAACGGCGGCGTGGGATTTGGCGGCCGGGAACTGGACAAGGAAGCAGGGGTCGCGGACGAGCAGGACGGAGAGGAAGCAGTGGCGCGGCTGAGAGGGATCGATGGGACATCTCCCTAGAAGTTAGGGTTTGTCCAGATTTAGACTAGGGAGTTTTATATAAGGAAAAGAGGGTAAGTTTAGGGTAGATTCGGACCTTCCGATCAAAATCGGGCGGTTCGAGAAAACTAGATTAGGAAGTCCAAAAAAACGGTGACGTTTTGTAGATGTTTGGGGATGATCCGGACACAACGGTGGCGACAGTACGGGTCGGGTTCGGGACGACTTTCAGACGCGCGCAAGGAGGTCCGCGGACTGACGACAGAGCCTAGGTTGGGCCTGACGAATTGTGAAGAGCGGGTTGGTCTGAGAGAAGAGGGGAGAGATGCAGCCCGACACGGTTTCTGGAGACTGAAAATGTCTGACGTTAGACCAGCTATACTGCCGCTATAGCTATTCGTTGGGGCATCAAACGATCTCCGAATGCGATGAAACTTGACAGGCAGTCTATCTACACTATAATAAGACCACACGTCAACTCTCATCCCATTCCGAGAACATTTTCCAGCCACTTATAAAATACTATTTCGGACATGCCGCGGGCACGTGCAAGTGTGGTTGGGCTCAGAACGGACAACGGAGAGAACTCGGAGAACCCGGATGAATGCAAGCTTTAAAACATGATGATGCAATGCACATGATGACATGATAAGATGCAACACGCAAGCAAATGACATGACAACGACAACGAATAACTGGAAGACACCTGACACATCGGTCTCGGGGCGTTACACCAAGATAGTATATTTATATGTGAAAACCTCTCTTTCTTTATTACTTCCTATTAATTGCAACGATGACTAAAACTATGTTTGTCAACTCTCAACAACTTTTATTCATCATACTCTTTATATGCGAAGTCATTACTCTCCATAAGATCCATATGATCTCTTTATTTCTATTTATTCCTTCTCTTTTATTTTATTCCCTCAAGATCATAGTAAGATAATCAAGCCCTTGACTCAACACTAATCTTTATTATATATAGCTCACGCACTCGATTACATAGAAGGATCATAAAGCAAAACTAAAGAACTAGATCATACATTCATACTAAAACTTTATTCTACTAGATCAAGATATAACCAAAAGGATCGAACTAAGAAAAACGGTAAAGATTAAAGTGATGGTGATACGCTACCGGGGCACTCCCCCAAGCTTGGCTGTTGCTAAGGAGAGTGCCCATACCCATGTGTTTATGTTTCCTTCCTCGGAGGTGGTGATTATGGAGTTGTTGATGATGTAGGCTTGTCGTCCATCTTCCAAGGCATAGGCTCACCATCATTGAAGGATGATCGAGTCTCCGGGATCCTCAAATCTGTAGCCAAACTCATCCTCTTGAATCTATATTCATACTCACAGTTTTGGTCTTGCAGGTCATAGATCTGGGCTTGGATGCGCTCGATTTTCTCTTGAAGCTTGAAGATGGCCTCCCCAATGTTCTTGTCATCCAGCTTGTGGTTGTTGGTGAACTCCATCATCATTATATGATTGGAGTAGATTCCACGTTCCACCATCTCCTGGCACTTGAAAACTTGTTGCTCCATTGCCTCGAGCCTTGTCTCCATGCTTTTGGTCCTCCTTGGTCCCTCAACATCGCGAATGTGCAGCAACCCCTCACGCATCTCAATGGTTTGAGGGTGTTGCAGCACCTCCGCGAGGTAAGGGTTGATGATCTTCTCAAAGAACTTGTCCTTGGGGGCACTTGAAGACGCCATGGTAATCTAGATCTGTCAGAAAAACAGCTCGAAACAAAGACAGAAGATATTTGTGTGGTACGGTGGTCAAAACCTTCGGGAGATTATATAATGAATTTTTGTCGACCAAAAGAAGTATCGTGCAAGAAAACGAAGTCCGGAGAGCACACGAGGTGCCCACGAGGCAGGGGGCTCGCCCAGGGGGGTAGGGCGCGCCCTCCACCCTTGTGGAAGCCTCATGTCCTTTCCGTACTGCTTCTTATTTTCCTATTTTCTTAAATATTCCAAGACGGATAAAAATTGCCATTAGAACTGTTTTGGAGTAGGTTTACTTACCGTACCACGTACCTATTCCTTTTCGGAGTCTAAAACATTCTGGAAAGTGTCCCTTATGTGTTCCTCCGGGATTATGGTTTCAATAACATTAGTTTCAACATTTATGGGATTACCTGAGATATAATGTTTGAATCTTTGATCGTTCACCACCCTCGGATTAATGCCTTCAAATTTGTTGCTTTTATGGCACCGGAATGATAGACCTCCTCTATGATGTAAGGACCTTCCCATTTAGAGAGGAGTTTGCCTGCAAAGAATCTTAAACGAGAGTTGTATAACAATACATAATCACCTACATTAAACTCACGTTTTTGTATCCTTTTGTTATGCCAACTTTTAACCTTTTCTTTATACAATTTGGCATTCTCATAAGCCTGGGTTCTCCATTCATCATGTGAGCTAATGTCAAAAGGCCTCTTCTCACCGGCAAGTTTGAAATCATAATTGAGCTCTTTAATGGCCCAATATGCCTTGTGTTCTAGTTCAAGAGGTAAGTGACATGCTTTACCATAAACCATTTTATACGGAGACATACCCATAGGATTTTTATATGCAGTTCTATAGGCCCATAATGCATCATCAAGTTTCTTCGACCAAGTCTTTCTAGATCTATTAAGAGTCTTTTGCAAAATTAATTTAAGCTCTCTATTACTTAATTCTACTTGACCACTAGACTGTGGATGATATGGAGATGCAATTCTATGATTAACATCATACTTAGCAAGCATTTTACGAAAAGCACCATGAATGAAATATGAACCACCATCAGTCATTAAGTATCTAGGGACTCCAAACCTCAGAAAAATAACTTCTTTAAGCATCTTAATAGAGGTGTTATGATCAGCACTACTAGTTGGAATAGATTCTACCCACTTAGTAACGTAATCAACAGGAACTAAAATATGTGTGTACCCATTACTGGAAGGAAAAGGTCCCATATAATCAAAGCCCCAAACATCAAATGGTTCAATAACAAGTGAATAATCCATAGGCATTTATTGACGTCTACTAATATTACCAATTCTGACATTCACCACAAGACAAGACAAACTTATGGGCATCCTTGAAGAGAGTAGGCCAATAAAAACCGGATTGCAATACCTTATGTGCAGTTCTGTCTCCAGCATGGTGTCCTCCATAAGCCTCGGAGTGACACTTGCGTAGGATCTGTTCCTGTTCATGCTCAGGTACACAACGTCTAATAACACCATCTACTCCTTTATAAAGATGTGGGTCATCCCAAAAGTAATGTCTTAAATCATAGAAGAACTTTTTCTTTTGCTGGTATGTGAAACTAGGTGGTATAAACTTAACAACAATATAATTAGCATAATTAGCATACCATGGAGCAGTACGAGAATCATTTATGATAGCTAATTGTTCATCAGGAAAGCTATCATCTATTGGTAGTGGGTCATCAAGAACATTCTCTAACCTAGACAAGTTGTCTGCAACGGGGGTTCTCAGCTCCCTTTCTATCAATAATATGCAAATCAAATTCTTGTAGCAAGAGAACCCATCTAATATGTCTAGGTTTAGCATTTTTCTTTTCCATAAGATATTTAATAGCAGCATGATCAATGTGAATAGTTACTTTGGAATCAACAATATAAGGTGTGAACTTATCACAAGCAAACACAACTGCTAAAAATTCTTTTTCAGTAGTAGTATAATTTCTTTGAGCATTGTCTAGAGTCTTACTAGCATATTGAATAACATTTAGTTTCTTATCAACTCTTTGTCCTAGAACAGCCCCTACAGCATAATCACTAGCATCACACATAATTTCAAATGGTAAATTCCAATCAGGAGGCTGAACAATAGGTGCAGAAACCAAAGCTTTCTCAAGTATTTCAAAAGCTTCTACACAGTCATCATCAAAGACAAAAGGAACATCTTTTTGTAAGAGATTAGTCAGAGGCCGAGAAATTTTAGAAAAGTCCTTAATGAACCTCCTATAAAAACCGGCATGACCAAGGAAGCTTCTTAGACCTTTAATGTCCTTAGGACATGTCATCTTTTCAATAGCATCAACCTTAGCTTTATCAACTTCAATACCTCTTTCAGAATTTTTTTTCCCGAAGACAATACCTTCATTAACCATAAAGTGGCACTTCTCCCAATTCAAGACAAGATTAGTTTCTTCACATCTCTACAAAACTCGATCAAGGTTGCTTAAGCAATCATCAAAAGAAGTTCCGTAAACAGAGAAATCATCCATGAAAACCTCAACAATATTTTCACAAAAGCCAGAGAATATAGCAGTCATACATCTTTGAAAGGTAGCAGGTGCATTGCATAAACCAAAAGGCATACGTCTATAAGCAAAGGTACCGAAAGGGCAAGTAAAAGTTGTCTTTTCTTGATCCTCTTTTGACACAGGTATTTGAGAGAAACCAGAATAACCATCTAGAAAGAAAAAAATGTGTGTGGATAGTCTTTATAGCATTTGATCAATAAAAGGTAAAGGGTAATGATCCTTTTTAGTAGCTTTATTTAGTTTGCAGAAATCAATTACCATTCTATAACCTGTGACAATTCTTCGTGGAATCAATTCATCTTTATCATTAGGAACAACAGTAATACCTCCCTTCTTAGGGACATAATGGACATGACTTACCCACTGACTATCATCAATGGGATAAATTATACCTGCCTCCAGAAGCTTTAGTATTTCTTTTCTTACCACTTCTTTCATCTTAGGATTTAACCGTCATTGGTGATCAATAACCGGTTTCGCGTCTTTCTCCAATTTTATTTTGTGCTGGCAGAGAGTGGGACTAATGCCCTTAAGATCATCAAGAGTGTATCCAATAGCAGCACGGTGCTTCTTCAGAGTTTTCAATAATTTCTTTTCTTCATGCTCTGAAAGGTTAGCACTAATAATAACATGATATATCTCTTTCTCATCAAGATAAGCATATTTAAGAGTATCAGGTAATGGTTTAAGCTCAAACACGGGATCACCCTTGGGTGGAGGAGGACCCCCTAGGATTTCAACAAGCAAGTTGTGTTTTGAAATAGGTCCCTGTTTAAAGATACTTCATCTATTTTCCTTCTTTCATTCATAAACATATCATTTTCATGGTCTAGCAAATATTGCTCTAAAGGATCATTAGGAGGCACGGCAATATAAGCAAGACCAATAATTTCATATTTACTAGGCAATTCTTTATCATGGGGTTGTCTACGAAACTTAGCAAAATTAAACTCATGAGACATATCCCCTAAACCAACAGAAACAATATCCTTATTGCAGTCTATCTTAGCATTAACAATATTCAAGAAGGGTCTACCAAAAATAATGGGACAAAAGTCATCTTGTGGGGAACCGAGAACAAGAAAATCAGCAGGACATTTAACTTTCCCACACAAGACTTCAACATCTCTAATGATTCCAACGGGTGAAATAGTGTCTCTATTGGCAAGCTTAATTGTAACATCAATTTCTTCTAACTCAGCAGGTGCAATATCATGCATAATTTCTTTGTATAAGGAACGAGGTATTGCACTTGCACTAGCACCCATATCACATAAGCCATGATAGCAATGATCTCCTATTTTAATAGAAATAACAGGCATACCTACAACAAGTCTATGTTTATTTTTAGTATCAGGTCTAGCAATTCTAGCAGCTTCATTACAGAAGTAAATAACATGCCCATCAATATTATCAGCCAAGAGATCTTTAACCATAGCAACACTAGGTTCAACTTTAATTTGCTCAGAGGGAGTAGGTGTTCTAGTATTGCTCTCACAAACCACAGTTGAAGCTTTAGCACGATCCTTTATTCTAACAGGGAAAGGTGGTTTCTCAATATAAGCAGTGGGAACAACATGATCATTATAAGTGATAGTCTTTTCTTCAACTTTAATAGGTGCAACTACTTTTACTTCAATGGGAGGATTATATTTAAACCATTGTACAAGAAATCGGCGATTAAATCAGTTAACGGGCCAGTTAATCGCTACTCGCTAGGTGGCCGACTCGAATAGTGGCTATTCGTGGTGTTAATTGCCCAAGCCGATTAACGGGTTTGTCAGCCTGAGTAATCGGTTGTCAAACCGATTAGTCGCCATGACCAGTTAACTGTTGGAAACAAAAGCCCAATATTTTGGCCCGCTTGCCCCCCTCCCGCTCCTAAATTAGCTAGGTTTTGGCTCCTGCCACCCCTCCCACTCCTTTTCCCATCCAGCCTTGAACTGGCTGGCGGCTGGCAGGTCCTCGCCGATGTCCGGTCGAGTAGCTCCGCCGCTGCATGCTGTAGTAGCCCGGCCGCTAGACTACCTGCTCCTCCTTCCCATCCACCAGTTGGACTCCTTCACCCGTGGGCTCCTCCCAATCTCTCATCCTAGCAGCTAGTCGCCATCTGCTCCCGACTGCCTGCTGCCATCGCTGCCAACCTACTCCTCCATGGCTTCACCAGTCAGCAAGGTAACATCTTCTTCCCCTCTCAGTCTCTATAGCCGTTGTGGTCTGGTACATCATTGATTCAATTTCCAATTTCATACAGCCATACAATGAGATGTGTGAGTGTGATCACTGATTAATATGTATGAGTCGTGATGATCTATTTGGGGAGTAGATGTAATGTAAGTATGTAACTAATTAAGATTAGTAGATGGATGGGTTGTTCCAACTAAATTCAGTGGACATTCACTCCAATTACAGTAAGTTAGTAGACGGATGGATGGCTTGAAGTATGCCTGTCTATTATAGTAATAATTGATGTGTTAAAATTTTAATGCAGAAACACTCCAATTAAAGCAATGAACTAATAATCCATGGATATTCTGCTTAGGGTATATTAAATATTAATTGTGGCATGATCTATACATTAAAAACGCATTGTTTAGCAAGTTAGGTGCAGGTTATCTTAATTTGGGCGGATCTGTACGTGCAATAGTTGCCTAGCTGGGATTTCTTATGCTACTGTAACATACTCCAAAGTCATAACAAATCTGATTTTCTATGGTATGATCTATAGACTATAGATTAATTATTTAATACTACAGATCGCTCATTGATACTTATTATGTTTGCTCATTCAATATATTTGTAGGGGTCTATGATTGCCTCTACCGGTGCAAGTTCTCATACTCTCAAAGGAAATTCAGATGACATGGGGTGGGAGTTTGCAACCTTGATCAATCCTTTAGATCTACAACGAGTGAAGTGCAAGTTGTGTGGAAAGGAGATGGGTGGAGGCATCAATAGGATGAAGCAACATATTGGGCAGGTAAAGGGAAGCGTGACAAGTTGCAATGTAGCCACACCAGATCAGCAGAAAAGGTGTAAGGATGCTTATGAGGCACCACAAAAGAAGAAGAAGCTGAAAGAAAAACATGATGAAGAAGTACGTGCTGAGGTTGTCATTCAAGTTGATGATGACAAGAACGAGGAAGAGCTTCATGCAATTGGAGAAGGTGAAGCTCACAAGTCAGGGCCTATTGATAAATATGTGATGCCAATTGATCCTTCCATCCCATTGAATAAGTTCCAACAGAACATAAATGATGCAATTGACAAGGAGAAAGCTTACATGGTAGGGCAATATTTGGCTAGATGGATGTACAAGAAAAATATTTCCTTTCAATCCTGTCAATGATGATGACTTCAAGCAGTTTTGTGAAGCCCTTGGTCGGTTTGGTCCTAAATGGAAGCCACCTTCTGAATATATGCTCCGAGAGAAGATGTTGCTGCAAGAGGTGGAAAGAACAAAGGATTTGATGAAGCCACATGAGCTTGAGAGGGTGGAAACCGGGTGATCTATCATGGCCGATGCTTGGACCGACAAGAAAAGAAGAAGTATAATGAATTTGTGCGTGCATTGCAAGTTAGGGACCGCCTTTCTTGAATCAAAGGAGGCGTCGGCTAATGCACACACAAGTCTATACATCTTCAATTATGTAGTTGAGTGCATTGAAAAATTGGTATGATTCTTGAAGTCTCAAGTTTACTTTCGTTCATTGATTTTCATCATGTTGTAGGTGCTGATTTTGAGATTTTCCATCTTGTAGGTGCTGAAAATGTTGTGCAAGTGGTCACGGACAATGCTTCCAACAACATGGGAGCAAAGGAGATGATCAAAGGAAAATGGCCAAAAATCTTTTGGAGCTCATGTGCAACTCACACCCTCAATTTGATGGTGGAAGCAATTGGGAAGCTGAAGCAATTTGGCCCTACAATCATCAAAGCTAAGCAAATGACGATTTTTCTTTATGCACATCATAAAACATTGTCCTTGATGAGGTCTTTCACGAAAAAAAGAGACATTGTTAGACCGGGGGTGACACGATTTGTTTCGGCATTTCTTACGTTGCAAAGTTTGGTTTCTAAAAAGAAAGAACTAAGGGCAATGGTTTGTAGTGATGAATGGGAAGCATGCAAGCACACGAAAACGGTGAAAGGAAAGGCGGCCAACGCCACAATAATGAGTAGGGGCTTTTGGAAAAATGTATCATTTTGCATCAAGGTATGTTTATGGGGGTTGTTTACATCTAGTCATATGTTGGGGTGTTTGCATATATGTATTTCTACATTGGGGCTGTTTGCATCTTGTCAAGTAGTCATAGTTGTAGTTCTAACTTGTGCATTTCTAATGTTGGGGCTGTTTGCACGTGCTTATATGACTCATTTGATCATTTTTATGTTACCTTGCAAGGTTTTTGAGCCATTGGTGAAGGTGCTTCGGTTGGCTGATGGGGATGGTCCATCTATGGCCTCTATGTATGGAGAACTAATAAGTGCAAAAAGGGAAATCAAGGTTGCTGTTGAAAATTCAGAAAAAGACTATTTGGTGATCACTAATGCCATGAATACCAAGATGAGTGGGAGGCTGGATTCTCCATTGCACATGACAGCATACATCTTGAATCCCAAATATAGTTATGCTGACCCGAGCATCTTTACGGATGTGGAGGTAGTGGCTGCGCTTATGGAAGTCATGGAGACATTTTATTATGATGATGACATCAAGCAAAATAAGGTGTTTAACATTGACTTCACCAAGTTTAAAAAGAAAGAGGGTATGTTGGGAAGGTGGCTGCATTTAAAGCAATGGAGAATAACAATTTCGATGCCGGTAAGCATGTTCTCAAAGCAAAAAAACTTATTATGACATTTATGAAATTATGGGCTGATTGCATGTTTTTTCACTTGTCTCAAATTGTAGCTGATTGGTGGTCAACTTATGGATTACAAACTCCTACATTGCAACACATGGCCATAAGGGTACTCAACTTGACCACAAGTTCATCTGGATGCGAAAGAAATTGCAGCACTTTTGAAATGGTAACTCTTAGACTTCTAACAATTAGTCAAATCTGAATATTCTTCTCACAATTTGTCAAATCTGAATATTCTTCTCACAATTAATTTCATGAGGCTTCCATTTTCATTTTGTAGGTAGATGCAAAGAGGAGAAATAAACTAGATGTGGCCCATAGGGTAAATCTAGTTTATATCCAATTCAATGGAAGGATGATTGATAAAAGAAATAAGTTATCCTCTTCTAGTGATGTTCTTCTTGGTGAAGATGCATCACGAGCACAAGAATGGATATGTGAAGAGGCATACATTGATGATGAGTTTGATCCCACTACGGGGGTACCATACAACATCATTGATGAAGCAATGGGGGAAAGCGAACCTACAGAGCTTCGTAGGAGTGCACGAGTTGAGAACTCCATGAAGTTGAAGAATACGTTGAGGATGATGATGAATCTGATCATGCGGTAGATATGGAGGATGATGAGATTGATTACGAGTCCGATGATGATGGGGTGATGGCAACCAAAGATGATGATGATGATGATGAGGAGGAGGAGCCCCCGCAGCCTTGAGCCATTCATCGCAAACTTATTTTGCTTGCTATTTGTGTGCCCGAACCTTATGTTCTTAATCCTTATTACCTTGATACCTATTTCTATGTGTATGGCTGAACCTTGTTAGCATGTTAGTTATTTGGCTATTTCTATCTATATAGCTAAACTTAACCTTGTTACCTATTCGTCTTGTGAACCTTATTTTGAATTATATTTGGTATTTCCTATTTGTGTGGCTGCTATTTATCTTTACATGTGGATGCATATTGTGTGGTGCCATTTATTTTGTATTCCCTATTTGTGTGGCTGCCATTTATATTGACATGTTGGATTGCATACTGTACTGTGTGGTTGCATATTTATCTTGATATGTTGGATGCATATTGTTTGTTATTTCCTATATCCGGGTTAACAATTTTATCTCTTGTGATCTTGTTTATGATTTTTATTTTTCATATGCCTATAGTACCATATTTTGCTATATCATATAGTTAGGAGCATGGGAGTGTGGTACAATACAAATTTTTTTGAATATATATTGCTAAATTCCTATTTAATATACCGATTAATGTTCGACCGATTAATCCAGTTAATAGGCCGATTCACCGATTAATCCTTACTCCCAAGCCGACCGAGCAGTTACCAGTTACCGAGTTCCTCAACATTGATTTAAACCACTTCTCCTTAGGGAGATCAACATGAGTAGCAAAGGATTCACAGAAAGAAGCTACTACCTCAGAGTGAAGTCCATATTTAGTGCTAAATTCACAGAAAGCATCGGTATCCATAAAAGATTTAACACAATAAAACTTGGGTGTTATACCTGACTCCTTACCTTTGTCAAGGTCCCAATCTTCAGAGTTGCGCTTAATTCTTTCCAATAAATCCCATTTGAATTCAATAGTCTTCATCATAAAAGATCCAGTACAAGAAGTATCGAGCATGGAGCGATTACTGAGAGAAAGCCGAGCATAATATTTTTGAATAATCATTTATTTTGAGAGATCATGATTGGGGCATGAATATAACATTGACTTAAGCCTCCCCCAAGCTTGAGCGATGCTTTCTCCTTCGCGAGGCCAAATATTGTATATATAATTACGATCACGATGAACAAGATGCCTAGGATAAAACTTCTAATGAAATTCTAATTTCAATCGGTTGTAGTCCCATGATCCCATGTCATCACATAGCCTAAACCATGTCAATGCCTCTCCCTTCAAAGATAAAGGTAAGAACTTCTTCTTGATAACATCCTCGGGCATACCTGCAAGCTTAAATAATCCACAAAGTTCATCCACATAGATTAGGTGCAAATCGGGATGTAATGTTCCATCTCCTGTAAAAGGATTAGCTAGCACTTTCTCTATCATACCCGAAGGAATTTCAATGTAAACATTTTCAGTAGGTTCAGTAGGTTGATGAAACACCCACGATGCGGCTATATCTCCCACGTGTCGGAGCACGACTTAGAGGCATAACCACATAGTAGGCATGTCGAAAGAGGGGTAATCTTTACACATCCCATGTACTGAATAAGAAAGGGATAAAGAGTTGGCTTACAATCGCCACTTCACACAATACATAAATATAGCATTACATCATCCAGAATACAATCAAAGTCCGACTATGGAACCAAATAAAGAAAGACAACCGCTAATGCGAAAGATCCTCGATCGCCCCGACTGGGCTCCACTACTGATCAACTGGAAACGAAACAACACAACGAACAAGATCTTCATCGAGCTCCTCCTTGAGCTCGGTTGCGTCACCTGCACTGGTATCATCGGCACCTGCAACTGGTTTTTGGAAGTAATCTGTGAGTCACGGGGACTCAGCAATCTCACACTCTCGCGATCAAGACTATTTAAGCTTATGGGTAGTAAAAGGTAGTGAGGTGGAGCTGCAGCAAGCACTAGCATATATGGTGGCTAACTTACGCAAATGAGAGCAAGAAGAGAAGCAAAGCACGGTCGTGAACTAGAAGTGATCAAGAAGTGATCCTGAAACTACTTACGTTCAAACATAACTCCAAAGCCGTGTTCACTTCCCGGACCCCGCCGAGAAGAGACCATCACGGCTACACACACTGTTGATTCATTTTAAATTAAGTTAAGTGTCAGGTTTTCTACAACCGGATATTAACAAATTCCCATCTGCCCATAAACACGGGCACGGCTTTCAAAAGTTCAAAACCCTGCATCGGTGTCCCAACTTAGCCCATCACAAGCTCTCACGGTCAACGAAGGATATTCCTTCTCCCAGGAAGACCTGATCAGACTCGGAATCCCGGTTACAAGACATTTCGACAATGGTAAAACAAGACCAGCAAAGCCGCCTGATGTGCCGACATCCTGATAGGAGCTGCACATAGCTCGTTCTCAGGGCAACACCGGATTATCCAAGATTCCGGTAGGCCAGCCCAAAGTTGCCCCTGGTGGCCACCGGCTGCTGACTGGTTCGGACCAACACTTAGACCAGCACTGGCCCCGGGGGGGGGGGGGGGGGTTAAAATAAAGATGACCCTTGAGTCTGCAGAACCCAAGGGAAAAAGGCTAGGTGGCAAATGGTAAAACCAAGGTTGGGCCTTGCTGGAGGAGTTTTATTCAAAGTGAACTGTCAAGGGGTTCCCATTATAACCCAACCGCGTAAGGAGCGCAAAATCAAGGAACATAACACCGGTATGACGGAAACTAGGGCGGCAAGAGTGGAACAAAACACCAGGCATAAGGACGAGCCTTCCACCCTTTACCAAGTATATAGATGCATTAATTAAATAAGAGATATTGTGATATCCCAACATATCCATGTTTCAACATGGAACAAACTCTATCTTCACCTGCAACTAGCAACGCGATAAGAGGGGCTGAGCAAAGCGGTAACATAGCCAAACAATGGTTTGCTAGGAAAGGTGGGTTAGAGGTTTGACATGGAAATATGGGAAGCATGATATGGCAAGTGGTAGGTATCGTGGCATAGCAAAAGAGCGAGCAACTAGCAAGCAAAGATAGAAGTGATTTCAAGGGTATGATCATCTTGCCTGAGATCCCGCAAGGAAGAAGAACGAGTCCATGAAGAAGACAAACGGACGTAGTCGAATGAATCCTCACAAACGCGACGTTATCGAAACTAACCCGAAGAAGCAACACCGGAAAGAAGCAAACAACAAAGTAAACAACCATCACATAAACAAGGCATGATGCGCAAACAAGTATGATGCATGTCCGGTTTAAATAAGCATGGCATGTGAAAGGGCACAAACAAAACTACAAGTTAAATGGAGCTCAATATGCAACGAGTTGCATATTGACGGAACACCACAACAAGTTATTTAGTTCGATCTCGTTTATGTACTCAACAATATTAAATGTTGTTAAACATGGCAAGAGAGTGAAACATAACAAAACTATACCATCTAACAATTTAAATGGGGCCGGATATAACAAACAACAAATTCGGTAAAACCCCATATACATTTAGCAATTCAAAGCAACAACAGTTTAAACATTCTTGATGTTGTTATCATGATGCGGATGACATGCTCAAGTTTATGCAATTTTTTATGAAAATGTTAACAAGAGCATATTATGAAGCATTTGTCACCGTGGCGGAAAGGAAAGGGGTGCCACGGCGACGACAACGGAAATGGTGCCACAACAACATTCCGGGTTCCGATAGCTCAAGGAGATACCGGTGAAAAGGATAGGGCGTGAGCGAGTCATGCAATAATGGTGAGGTGCTCGCGGATACCGGGTTCCCACGGGTAGACGAAGGTGTCAAAAGAGGGAACAACTAACGTTCACGGGTGGATTACAACAACCAACATGCATCTCATACAACTCATGCATACGGTCCAAGGGCGGTCGTCTTGGGGTTATACCTTCGAAGCATGCGTTTCCGGACGATTCAGGTTTGATGTTAGCGGAAGTAGTGGTTCCTGGTTCGGAGGGGAACTTGGCGAATCTGAGTCCTTCGGGGTACGACGGTAGTGGTTCACGTTCTTAGATGCACAAGTATCCGTAGATGTTCAGGGTCACGTGAGGAACTTGACGTCCAGGAGTCTTCGAGGGTCGACGGTAGTGGAGCATACGTTCTCGTAGATGTTCAGGGTCGTCGGTGTCGTGGTACTTGGCGACCTGCACGGGATGGTAGTTGTACATGTCCGAAGAGGAACTTGCGTCTTCGGTCAGTTGTCGTTCCATCGTCCATGGTCTTGCCGGAGGGGTACTTGGCGCTTGCGGTCCAACTCCGAGGTCATAGCCGTGTAGTCGAACTCCGTCATGGTCATCAGGGTCTTGGCGGGTTCCAGAACAACAGCAGAAATGGAGAGAGCCGAAGCCGCAACGGGTGGTCAACGCCCATGGCAGTTTAGGGCATGGTGTGGGGCTGCAAGCCGACGCTGCTGGCGATCTAGGGACACCGGGACCCAAAGCAAAGGAGCAGGGGAGGATATGGGAAGCAGCGGCAGCGGCTGCAGCTAGAGCTTGGGCCATGGCTGCATGACAGGAGAGGAGGAGGGCGCAACGAAGGGACAGCACGACCCGGTTGGCCGAGGAGTTCGACGGCAGCCATGCTGGAGACAGACGGAACGACACGAAGGACGGGTGGCTTGGGCGGCAGGATGTGCAAAAGGGAGCAGGGAAGCAAAGGCCGACAAGCAGTGGGGGCCTCGACGTGGTTCCTGTTCGTCTGGTCGCTAGTCGTCGGTGTGTAGAGGATCAAGGGCGAGGCAGAGGGGGAGAGGGAAAGAGGTGGCGGCGCTGCTTGGTGGCGGGGCGCTTGGTCACCGGCGAGGTGGCCGTCCGGCCGAGGAGACGGGCGCGAGGTCGATGGAGGAAGGCAAGGCGGCGCGACGACGAAGGCCATGGCTCCCGCGGAGCTGCACACTGGCGGCGGCCGGAGGCAGAGGTGGGGAACGGGCGTGACATCAGGGAATGGCCCGCCGGGCGGCACGCTGGCCAGTGCAGGGCAAGGAGGTGCAGGCGTGGCTCGCTGGGATCGGGAGCCCTCTCTCTAGTGCGTGCGTGTGAGGAGGAGGGAATTGAGGAGAGGGCGAGGGGATCGGCACGACTATGCGTGCGAGCATGGAGGCGGCGGCAGGGGAGAGATGGATTGAGAGGAGATGAAGGTTGTGGCTAGGCCTCCGGCCATCTAGGTCAGGCCGCAGGATGGCTGCTGGGCTGCGCGCTGCTGGGCCATTTTGGTGGTGGGCTGGCTGATGGGCTCCCTTCTCCCTCTCTCTTCTCTTCTTGATTCCTTTAACAGAAAACAAATAAAGAGGATAAAAAGAAAGAGGGGGTTAGGGGAAGAAGTTGAACACGCAGATAATTTTCCCGGACTCACAAAAATGTGTATGATCCAAGAAAATAGAAAAGGTCATGATTGAAAGATTGAATTCAAATTCCTTTGAATTTAATTCAAAAGGTTTGAACTAGGACATGTTTTTTGAAGTGCCCAAAAATGTTGAGAATTTAGGTGGAGCTCCGGAAAATGACGAAAGGATATATGGCAAAGTTAGAGGTCAAGAGTTGTGATAACAAAGGCATTGGGATCTGCAAGTGTGTTATGGTGAATTCCAAAAATGGAATATTTTATAATATCCCCCTAAATATCGGGAGGGTATGTTTTGAAGAGAAACCACCATGTGAGTTCCCTCAATTTAAATGGATCGAAGATCCATACGGTTTATTTAGTTGAGTTGCAAAAATTAATGATATGATGGCATGATGACATGATGCAATGCACATGATGCAAAGATGAATGCAACAAACCAACAACTCACACGACGAAAACTTAGAAAACATGGAAGGCGTCTGAAGCTCCGGTCTTGGGGCATCACAACACTCCACCACTACAAGAGGATCTCGTCCCGAGATCTAGGATGGCACCGGAGGGAAAACGGAAGAGGAAGAGAAAAGGTAAAACTAAGTTGCTTCTTTGGCAAACGAATGAAACCAAAGAACCTTGAGAGGTGGAACAAATTGGAAGAAAGAATACAACAAAGATGAACGAGGTTGAAAACACTCCGTTAGAAAGGAGGAACATTACGGGAACCTTGTGGGTTGAAAGACATAAGAAAAGGTTACAATGGACAAGAAGTAGATGCAAGACTTTATAAGACGAAAAGAACTTGAGCAGATGACACAACACTCCGGTTAAAACAAGACAGAGAAGGCATAATAATGATATAATTTGGAGAGCACTCTGGAAGAAAAGAGAAGAAAACTTGATAAGATGAAAATAAATTGAAGGGATGACACAACACTCCGGTCGAATGGATTAGCAAAGGAAAGAACATGACCTTAACAAAACAAGATGATGGGTCGAAGAGAGCAACATCACAATGCCTTCAGAACAAATGTGAGAATGGAATCAAAAGAACAGAGGAGAAAACGACATCTTCTACCTCAAATGAGCTTGAAAAAGCATCTTTAGGAGAAGTGTCGAACGGAGTTGTTGGGAATCCAACAACGAAAAGAGTAAGCTTGTAATGGGCTTATGGAAAACATCTCAAAAAACTTGAGGTGAAATTCTGCCACTAACGAAAAACAATGGATTTGATTGATATAAACAAGCAGACGAGAAACTTATTTCACCAGAAGGATAAAATAAGACTTGGGTCATTTATAAGCACCATAAATAGCAACAATCCTTAGGGAAAGCTTTAGGTGAAATATAACCCAAGATAACTCCAACAAAGCGATTGAATGATTGAGAAGAGCTCATGCTCGAAGAAATTGGTGGGTTTAACTATCTCATTCTTGGCAATTGTTGCATCATGAAACACGAACTGAAATTGTCACGAATGGCATAACATCACCTCAAATGATAAGATGGAACGAATTGGACTTTGGGATGCAAGATGAAGAATGCTTGAACTCCTCTGAAAAGAATCTCGACGAACAATTCGAGAAGGAATTAAATCCTTGATGAACCATCATGTAGAGCCTCCATGAAGAACTCCGGTAACAAAAGAATGACCAAACGAAAGGAAAGATAAGTTGAAAACACAAGGTGAATCCTTGCAATGATTTAGATGGATCTTCGCGACGATATAATTGAGAGAGCTTGGAACTTTGGGAAAAGAAAATATGAAACAAATGAAACCGAGAATTTGATGAGCCTCCGGAATAAGGAATTAATCAGTTGGATGAAACAAGAATAAGAATTACGTTATGCGTATCCTTCACCAATTAAATTGATGACCCACATTGGATTTGGCATGCTACTTATTCTCGTAGAAAGGATTAAGACAGATATAGCGTCAAACTTGGGAAGGTCTTCAACGAACCACCGGTAGGATTGAAACAACGGATGAATTAATATGATAACCATGGAATAGAATCTTGAGCAAACCACCGTAAGAATTGAAAATGAACAAAGAAAAAATATATAAAGAAACACCGGGAAGAATTTGCAAATGAACGAAGATGCTTGCTAGGATTTAGATACAAGTGAACGAAGAGAGCCCGAGCTGATTAGGGGATACTTGAACGAAGCACCGGTAAGATTTGGAGAATGAGAGCTGAAAGCTGAGAATGAATAAACCCGAAATGATGGCCTTCGGAGAAACAAACTCAAAAGACTCATGAATTGCTCCGGATAGGTGAAAAGAATTCTCGCAATCAAAACAATTATGAGAGGAGGGCATCAAGCTAGAACCATGAATCTTGAAGAGAATGGATCAAGATTTAAGAGAAACTCTTCTTCGGTCTTCAAAATCAGAGAATAACGACGAGAAACACCACCATGAATTGTTTAGACACTCCGGGAGAATCAAAAGCGAAGAGATTGAGCCAACGATGAAAAGAATTTGACCGGTCTTGGAGAAATACATATGACTGATGATAATTACGTCAGACTTTGAAATGAATTTGAGAATAACTCCAGGAAAATAGAGGAGTCAGGTTAGATCCTGGGAAAAGACCTATGGGTTAGGGCCCACTCAAGAGAAACACCGTTGAATGATTTAAAAGAGAGATAGCACCGGTTGAATTACTTGGATTCAATGGGATAACATCCTCAAAAGAGCTTGAACAAATGCAGAGTGGAAACACGAATCTTCTGAGATATCTTCAGCACTCCGGAAAAATTGAATAGCGAGAAGTGAATGATTAAGAGGTGCACTGGCATGAGAAAACATTTGAAACGAGGAAAGGATATGATCGACAAAGCTTGAATTGAATCCACCGGAGAAGAAAGAGAACGAATAATGATAACTTGAAGCTCCGTTAGTATCTTCTTGATAATCTCCGGATAAGAACATTGAAGGAAAGGAATGAAGAGTCTTCACATGAATAAAATTGATACTTGATTAAGAAATTCGAGTCCTCGAAGAAAAAAGGGTGGGAGGGCGGGAAAACAAAGGCAACTTGGGACGGATGAAACAAACAACGTTGAGAAGACTTGAGTTGATCTTGCGAATGTTGAAATGATCGGATTCACTTGAAGAGAAACATGCCGGTTGAAAACGAATTGGCATGACCATCTCGATGATCGAAAAGGATTAGCACTCCCATAGAAATATGAGAACACCACTTAGGGAAGGCATGGAATCAACACTTGACATTGAAGCAACTCGAATACCACAATGAAAACAAAACAAAGGATTGGCTTGCAAAATAAGCCGGAACAAACACATGATAGAGATTTCGTCCGAAGTTTTCGTGGTGGGGCCCACATGGGCTCGATCGTACAACACCATCATGTACAAGGCAGTGCACATGACATACGAAGCATCCCCGAGTCAGCATAGCCAAGGACTCTTTAAGACACAACGAGACCACTATAAAACAAACCGTGGATAGGCGGACCACTAGACGTCGAACCCCAATTTCATATCATACATCTGTCGGAAAGATATCCTAGGAGCTACTTGAATTCCCACTTATAAACTCCTGAAACTTTCTGGTTATGCAATCAGGTGTTCGGGATACAGGGGAAGCATAATATCTCACCCAAAACTAGCAAATCCTACATCCAGTTGTATCCATCCTTCAACACATAACCAAGAAACCTTCGGAAATCATTTACCTCAACCTTCGAAAAGCATCCGTTATACGAGTTATGGCAATACTCCCTAACTCCCGCCCCTGTACTGGGTGGCGTCGAGGTTATCTCACCAACAACTGCATAAAAGAGATTTTCGATGTCGGCGAAACTCAGGTATTCCAGAACTGCAACGATAAAATTGTGATGACAACACCTCAGAGCTCAATTCCACGGGACACTGCCCCAACCCCTAAATGTCAGGAGGCACCAAGAACAATGTTCTCATCACAAAACCATCGGAACGATTCCAAGATACCCGCGTGATCGTAATTTTTTTCATTAAATTTGAGAAGAGAAGAGTCAAAACTCTATGTCAAGAGGCCTCACCAGAGCGACAAAGGGACTGAGGAGTAAAAAGAATCC
This sequence comes from Triticum urartu, assembly GCF_056163025.1. Lineage (NCBI taxonomy): Eukaryota > Viridiplantae > Streptophyta > Magnoliopsida > Poales > Poaceae > Triticum > Triticum urartu. The sequence continues at coordinate 305,548,943 of NC_141876.1, forward strand.
TACTCTCCGATATATATAATCCTATAAGACTCAAAACATTTTTCTAGACTCAACAACGCCAACGATTCGATCAAGCAGGGGGCTCCTAAGTCGGGGAAGGCTCTGATTACCAACTTGAAACACCCACGATGCGGCTATATCTCCCATGTGTCGGAGCATGACTTAGAGGCATAACTGCATAGTAGGCATGTCGCAAGAGGGGGTAATCTTTACACATCCCATGTACTGAATAAGAAAGGGATAAAGAGTTGGCTTACAATCGCCACTTCACACAATACATAAATATAGCATTACATCATCCAGAATACAATCAAGGTCCGACTACGGAACCAAATAAAGAAAGACAACCCCTAATGCGAAAGATCCCCGATCGCCCTGACTGGGCTCCACTACTGATCAACTGGAAATGAAACAACACAACGAACAAGATCTTCATCGAGCTCCTCCTTGAGGTCGGTTGCGTCACCTGCACTGGTATCACCGGCACCTGTAACTGGTTTTTGGAAGTAGTCTGTGAGTCACGGGGACTCAGCAATCTCACACCCTCACGATCAAGACAATTTAAGCTTATGGGTAGGAAAAGGGTAGTGAGGTGGAGCTGCAGCAAGCACTAGCATATATGGTGGCTAACTTACACAAATGAGAGTGATAAGAGAAGCAAAGCATGGTCGTGAACTAGAAGTGATCCTGAAACTACTTACCTTCAAGCATAACACAAGAACCGTGTTCACTTCCCGGACTCCACCGAGAAGAGACCATCACGGCTACACACGCGATTGATGCATTTTAATTAAGTTAAGTGTCATGTTCTCTACAACCGGATATTAACAAATTCTCATCTTCCCATAACTGCGGGCACGGCTTTCGAAAGTTCAAAACCCTGTAGGGGTGTCCCAACTTAGCCCATCACAAGCTCTCATGGTCAACGAAGGATATTCCTTCTCCCAGGAAGACCCGATCAGACTCGGAATCCCAGTTATAAGACATTTCGACAATGGTAAAACAAAACCAGCAAAGCCACCCGATGTGCCGACATCCTGATAGGAGATGCACATATCTCGTTCTCAGGGCAACACCGGATTGTCCAAGATTTTGGTAGGCCAGCCCAGAGTTGCCCCTGGTGGCCACCGGATGCTGACAGGTTCGGACCAACACTTAGACAAGCACTGGCCTGGGGGGGGGGGTTAAAATAAAGATGACCCTTGAGTCTGCAGAACCCAAGGGAAAATGGCTAGGTGGCAAATGGTAAAACCAAGGATGGGCCTTGCTGGAGGAGTTTTATTCAAAGTGAACTGTCAAGGGGTTCCCATTATAACCCAACCGCGTAAGGAACGCAAAATCAAGGAACATAACACCAGTATGACGGAAACTAGGGTGGCAAGAGTGGAACAAAACACCAGGCATAAGGCCGAGCTTTCCACCCTTTACCAAGTATATAGATGCATAAATTAAATAAGAGATATTGTGATATCCCAACATATCCATGTTCCAACATGGAACAAACTCTATCTGCACCTGCAACTAGCAACGCTATAAGAGGGGCTGAGCAAAGCGGTAACATAGCCAAACAAGGTGGGTTAGAGGTTTGACATGGCAATATGGGAGGCGTGATATAGCAAGTGGTAGGTATTGCGGCATAGCAAAAGAGCGAGCAACTAGCAAGCAAAGATAGACGTGATTTCGAGGGTATGGTCATCTTGCCTGAGATCCCGCAAGGAAGAAGAACAAGTCCATGAAGATGACAAACGAACGTAGTCGAACGAATCCTCACAAACGAGATGTTATCGGAACTAACCCGAAGAAGCAACACCGTAAAGAAGCAAACAACAAAGTAAACAACCATCACATAAACAAGGCATGATGCGCAAACAAGTATGATGTATGTCCGGTTTAAATATGCATGGCATGGCAAAGGGCACAAACAAAACTACAAGTTAAGTGGAGCTCAATATGCAACGAGTTGCATATTGACAGAACACCACAACAAGTTATTTAGTTTGATCTTGTTTATGTACTCAACAATATTAAATGTTGTTAAACATGGCAAGAGAGTGAAACATAACAAAACTAAACCATCTAACAATTTAAAATGGGGCCGGATATAACAAACAACAAATCCGGTAAAACCCCATATGCATTTAGCAATTCAAAGCAACAACAATTTAAACATTCTTGATGTTGTTATCATGATGTGGATGACATGCTCAAGTTTATGCAATTTTTTTATGAAAATGTTAACAAGAGCATATTATGAAGCATTTGTCACCGTGGCGGAAAAGAAAGGGGTGCCACGGCGACGACAACGGAAATGGTGCCACAACAACATTCCGGGTTCCGGTAGCTCATGGAGATACCGGTGAAAAGGATAGGGCAAGAATGGTGAGGTGCTCGCGGATACCGGGTTCCCAGAGGTAGACGACGGTGTCAAACAAGGGAACAACTAACGTTCACGGGCGGATTACAACAACCAACATGCATCTCATACAACTCATGCATACGGTCCATGGGCGGTCGTCTCGGGGTTATACCTTCGAAGCATGCGTTTCCGGACAATTTAGGTTCGATGTTAGCGGAAGTAGTGGTTCCCGGTTCGGAGGGGAACTTGGCGAATCCGAGTCCTTCGGGGTACGACGGTAGTGGTTCACGTTCTTAGATGCACAAGTATCCATAGATGTTCAGGGTCACGCGAGGAACTTGACGTCCAGGAGTCTTCGAGGGTCGACGGTAGTGGAGCATATGTTCTCGTAGATGTTCAGGGTCGTCAGTGTCGTGGTACTTGGCGACCTGCACGGGATGGTAGTTGTACATGTCCGAAGAGGAACTTGCGTCTTCGGTCAGTTGTCGTTCCATCGTTCGTGGTCTTGCCGGAGGGGTACTTGGCGCTTGCGGTCCAACTCCGAGGTCATAGCCGTGTAGTCGAACTCCTTCATGGTCGTCGGGGTCTTGGTTGGTTCCAGAACAACAGCGGAATGGAGAGAGACGAAGCCATATCAGGTGGTCAACACCCATGGCAGTTCAGGGCATGGTGCGGGGCTGCAGGCTGACGCTGCTGGCGATCTAGGGACACTGGGACCCAAAGCAAAGGAGTAGGGGAGGAGATGGGAAGCAGCGGCTGCAGGTGGAGCTTGGGCCATGGCTCCACGACAGGAGAGGAGGCGGGCATGATGAAGGGACGACACGACCCGGTTGGCCGAGGAGTTCGACGGCAGCCATGCTGGAGACGGACGGAACGACATGAAGGACTGGCGGCTTGGGCGACAGGATGTGCAAAAGGGAGCAAGGAAGCAGAGGCCAACGAGCAGTGGGGGCCTCGACGTGGTTCCTGTTCGTCTGGTCGCTGGTCGTTAGTGCGTAGAGGAGTAACGGCGAGGCAGAGGGGGAGAGGGAAAGAGGTGGCGACACTTCTTGGTGGCGGGGCGCTTGGTCACCGGCGAGGTGGCCGTCCGGCCGAGGAGACGGGCGCGAGGTCGATGGAGGAAGGCAAGGCGGCGCGACGACGAAGGCCATGGCTCCCGTGGAGCTGCACACTGGCGGCGACCGGAGGTAGAGGTGGGGAATGGGCGCGACATCAGGGAAGGGCCCGCCGGGCGGCACGCTGGCCGGCGCAGGGCAAGGAGGCGCAGGCGTGGCTCGCTGGGATCGGGATCCCTCTCTCTGGTGCATGCGTGTGAGGAGGAGGGAATCAAGGAGAGGGCGAGGGGATCGGCACGACTATGCGTGCGAGCGTGGAGGCGGCGGCAGGGGAGAGATGGATCAAGCGGAGATGAAGGTTGCGGCTGGGCCTCGGGCCATCTAGGTCAGGCCGCAAGATGGCTGCTGGGCTATGCGCTGCTGGGCCATTTTGGTGGTGGGCTATCTGATGGGCTCCCTTCTCCCTCTCTCTTCTCTTCTTGATTCTTTTAACAGAAAACAAATAAAGAGGATAAAAAGAAAGAGGGGTTAGGGGAAGAAGTTGAACACGCAGATAATTTTCCCGGACTCACAAAATGTGTATGATCCAAGAAAATAGAAAAGGTCATGATTGAAAGATTGAATTCAAATTCCTTTGAATTTAATTCAAAAGGTTTGAACTAGGACATGTTTTTCGAAGTGCCCAAAAATGTTGAGAATTTAGGTGGAGCTCCAGAAAATGACGAAAGGATATATGGCAAAGTTAGAGGTCAAGAGTTGTGATAACAAAGGCATTGGGATCTGCGAGTGTGTTATGGTGAATTCCAAAAATGGAATATTTTATAATATCTCCCTAAATATCAGGAGGGTATGTTTTAAAGAGAAACCACCATGTGAGTTCCCTCAATTTAAACGGATCGAAGATCCAGACGGTTTATTTAGTTGATTTGCAAAAATTAATGATATGATGGCATGATGACATGATGCAATGCACATGATGCAAAGATGAATGCAACAAACCAACAACTCACACGACGAAAACTCAGAAAACATGGAAGGCCTCTGAAGCTCCGGTCTTGGGGCATCACAGTTGAGGAGCAACTCTTTGCTCTACTGGTCGGGGTGAAGATACCCCGAACAAGCCAGTCAAAGGATTATGTTCCATAGTAACAAGTGAAAGTAAATTTCAGCACACTATATAAATTTTTCCTTACCAAATTCCACCTACCAAAGGCGCTTCACTCCTCGGCAACGGCGCTAGAAAAGAGTCTTGATGACCCACAAGTGTAGGGGATATATCGTAGCCTTTTCGATAAGTAAGAGTGTCGAACCCAACGAGGAGCAAAAGGAAATGATAAGCGGTTTTCAGCAAGGTATTCTTAGCAAGCACTGAAATTATCGGTAATAGATAGTTTAGTGATAAGGTAATTTGTAACGAGTAACAAGTAATAAAAGTAAATAAGGTGCAGCAATATGCCCCAATCCTTTTTGTAGCAAAGTACAAGCCTGGACACACTCTTATATAAAGGAAAGTGCTCCCAAGGACACATGTGAATTATCATCAAGCTAGTTTTCATCACGTTCATATGATTCGTGTTCGGTACTTTGATAATTTGACATGTGGGTGGACCGGTGCTTGGGTACTGTCCTTCCTCAGACAAGAATCCCACTTATGATTAACCCCTATTGCAAGCATCCGCAACTACAACAGAAGTATTAAGGTAAACCTAACCATAGCATGAAACATATGGATCCAAATCAGCCCCTTACGAAGCAACACATAAACTAGGGTTTAAGCTTCTATCACTCTAGCAACCCATCATATAATTATTACTTCCCAATGCCCTCCTCTAGGCCCAAACAATAGTGAAGTGTCATGTAGTCAACTCTCACATGACACCACTAGAGGAAAGACAACATACATCTCATCAAAAAATCGAACGAATACCAAATTCACATGACTACTTATAGCAAGACTTCTCCCATGTCCTCAGGAACAAACGTAACTACTCGCAAATCATATTCATGTTCATAATCAGAGGGGTATTAATATGCATAAATGATCTGAACATATGATCTACCACCGAATAAACCTACTAGCATCAACTACAAAGAGTAATCAACACTACTAGCAACCCACAGGTACTAATCTGAGGCTTTGGGACAAAGATTGGATACAAGAGATGAACTAGGGTTTGAGATGATATGGTGCTGGTAAAGATGTTGATGGAGATTGACCCTCTCCCGATGAGAGGATCGTTGGTGATGACGATGGATATGGTTTCCCCCTCCCGGAGGGAAGTTTCCCCAGTAGAACAGCTCCGCCGGAGCCCTAGATTGGTTCCGCCATGGTTCCGCCTCGTGGCGGCGGAGTTTCATCCTGAAAGCTTGCTTTTGATTTTTTTCCTCAATGAAAGACTCCATATAGCCAAAGATGGGCATTAGAGGGCCACCAGGGGGCCCACAAGGCAGGGGGCGCGCCCAGGGGGTAAGGCGTGCCCCCACCCTCATGGACGGTGGTTGGCCCCCCTCTAGTACTTTTTTTGCCCAATATTTTTTTATATATTCTGAAACGTGCTTGTGTGAAGTTTCAGGACTTTTGGAGTTGTGCAGAATAGGTCTCTAATATTTGCTCCTTTTCCAGCCCTGAATTCCAGCTGCCGACATTCTCCCTCTTCATGTAAACCTTGTAAAATAAGAGAGAATAGGCATAAGTATTGTGACATAATGTTCAATAACAGCCCATAATGCAATAAATATCAATATAAAAGCATGATGCAAAATGGACGTATCACCTAGCTATTTGGTTTGCAGGATTTGTAAAATGCACTAACATGCCATCTTCGATCTGACATGATTAACATGGGCATTTGATTACATTCTAGAAAAATGTAGCCTTCTTCACAAGAGGTTGGAGTGGATGAAAAGTTCCCTACAAAAACTAGTACAGATGAATCCAAAGGAGAAATGCTTATTGATTGTAACCATATGGATCAAGCAACGAATATGAGGGGGTCATGTATGTACTGAAATCATCCAGAAGAACCTTCAGAAATCGTAGTACATTTTCATTGTAAACTTTGAAAAAGGTGTCACAAATTGAACTCCCTTATGGTTAACAATTAACAGGAAAGGAAACTCACCTCGATATATAGATTCTCCAGGCACGGAAAGCATCTCAGGAAACTGACAACTCGCGTCAGGTCGGGCCCGATAGATTCTAGTGCCAAGACCTTCACTGTGCGCAGTTTCGGGGTCAAGCTTGTCGGAATCATTTTCTGAATGACAGATGAGCAAACATCTTCAAATTTAGAAATAATGTTAATTTGTAGGAGAGGTAGAAGGTGGTTGTTGTACCTGAACGGGTGTGGATCCAATAACAAGTTCAGAGCATTTGTCAGACGAGTAGCCCACCACTGTCAATTTCGGCGCAGAAATGACATTGATTCTTGTTGGACCTTTTTGATCAACTACAAGTAATCTCTCAAGTGCAGTGTGTCCTAGATGACCATACTGTGGTACACATCTTGTGATGTCTTATTGCCGCACCAGCAACGCACACAAATAGTCCGGAGAGTCATGGAGGTGATGTGGAAGGTACTCAACCCATTGATCGCCTGAAGACGAAGGTACTCGAGTGCATTATAGCCACGGAGCAGGCGCTCCATGTCACCCTTTGAGAGGCAGACGGCGACGAGCTCGAGGTGCTTCAGTCGTGGTAGAATAAGAGTGGGCGCGTCATTAAGGGGCGGGAAATGACAGTTCCTGAACTTGGCGACGCACAGCGTGGGCGCGAGATGGAGTGTAGACATTGGCAGCGACCGCATATGCCCATCATCAAAAGTGAGCTCCTCGAGCTGATCTAGGGCGGGGGATCGGAACCAGTCATCAAGCTTGGCTTGGTCCTTGCCGTTGCAACGGAACTTGCCCATTCTAAGGCCTTTGCTTGGGCCAAGGTGACTGCCGAGGATCTTCGAGAACGCATCCAAGCTTTTGCGATAGCCATGGCAGAGCTCGTGGGTGTCAATGAGGTCGAGAGGGCTGGAGTTCCATAGGGGGCACCACCGTCGGGAAAGGAGGGTTGTCCACGCCCCATATTTGATTGGGAGGAGGGAGACGATGACTCTCAACATATCATCGGGGAGGCTGCTGATTAAGTCTAGGCCTGCTGGAGTTGCTTGTGGTTCTAGCTTGCCCCGCCTCCGCTTGTTGGTAGTCCTGTTCTCCACCTCCGGAGTCTCCTTGTCAGCGGTGCTTTCTGATAGAAATGGGAGTACAGGGAATATTTAGTTAAAACAGGGCAATAGAAAAGTGTATTGGTAACTAGAAGTTATTAGGTAGTAATATAGTAAGAAAAGGGAATAAGAATTGGTTGCTTAAATACTACACAATTCATTTGACATTGCGGGGTAAGTCAACATATGCAGATAGTTGAAAAGAAAACTTACTTTGAACAAAGTCTGGACGGATGATTTTGTCAGGGATGTTAGCATATATCTCATGACCAGGCCCTTTTATGTGTAGTGCAATTTTAGTGCCAGCTTTCAGTACATAAAACTTTGCAATTTCATTCCAAAAGCCAGTGCCAAAATAGGAGTCACCACGTTCATCAAGTCTTACAGTAGCAACGATTGTAAATCCATGGTTTGTATGCAGTATGACATCCGTGCAGCCTTGATCTATGTAAAGGGAAAAATTATGCACTACATAATGTGTTGCATACAGAGGGATGTTCTGCAGAAAATGGTAGGATTGTTAAAGAAAATATGGTAACATGCAAATATGGGCCCAAATTGAAAGAACTGTACAACAGTTGAAATCGAAGGACAAAAATCTATAAATAAATAGATAGGGTAAACATGATGTCATGGAAAAATGAGAGTAATTGAAAGAACAACACATCATTAATTTGCCTAATATAGAAAGAAGAGGGGAAAAATCCCCTTTGACGTATATGGTGCATGTGGCACCTTTTATCCAAATGTAGCAATATTTAGAATATGTTCAGGAAAGTAGGCCATGCCCACTGATTTAGGGTGAGACTGAACATACCGCGCGCGTGCTCAAGTTATCTGGTACGGAGAGATGGAATCTCTGGCGGCAGTCGCAAAGTCCTGAAGTGTCGGCGCACTATACATTCTATGAATGAAAGAAGACCCTCAAATCAGCTCGAATAAAAATGAATTCACGGCGATTTTCGCCGGGTGATTAAAGGAGGCAGATGAACTGGGATAAGAGATGAGATAATATCTCGTTAAACTAGTTACCTTTTCGTCCATGAGAAAGAACCCTCAGTACGGCAGATTCCCCAACTGAGCGGAGCTAGGTCGACCACGAGCAGCGTCGAGAAAGTCGATGGCGATAGGCGGTGGCAAGCGGAAGTGGCGAAATGCGGTGGGCTTTGCCGGCAGCCTGGCGACGGCGGCAGGCGTCGAGCTAAGTGTTTAACGCCGCGATAGGAGGTTCCATGGCAAAGACGCGGAGGAGCTTCTGCAGGTGTGAATGGGGAACGTACCGGAGGGGCCGAGGGGGTGGCGGCGGGGTGAGGGTTTTTGTGACGTGGGGATGGTGAGGGTTTTATTTTTTCTTTTTTGAATTGGGTGGTGAGGGTTTTCTGTCACAAAGAATTTTGGGGGCGACGGTTTGCTAGAGCGAACCTTGTGTGATTGACACAGCAAGCAAAATGAAAGTCATTGCACACGGTTCCAATTTTGGGAACCGTGTGTGATTGACGTACTACCTCCGTCCTGGTTTATTGGTCCCCATTGTAATTTTTACCAAAATTTGGCAAAATATTTAACATACACAGACATAGGTAATAAGCGTACACGTAGATAAGCATAGTTCAACCATAAGTAGTACATTGTTCAACAGTATTAAGCATACTCAAGCGTACATATATAGTTCCATCCATCCCACATCTCATCTCACAGCCGGCACGATCCTGAAGCTTCTCCAGGTACTCGTCATACACGCCGTGTGCCACCTTGCGAGAATACTTCTGCTTGAAGGAGCCAACGACCCGTCCTCTTGCATGCGCCAGAACACTTATATACGCGTCATGAAGCTTCTGGTTGCAAAATGGGCATCCATAGCCGCCATTCCAGGTCCTAATACGTCTGTTATGCATTCCCACATAAAGCTCCCTCAAGATTTGCCTGTTGTACCTCCTCTGGACATCTTCATCCTCGCTGTCCACATCGTCAGACAACACCTATACAAATAGTAAAACAAATTTGGCATCAAATCAATGATTACACATCGTGAAGTATGATTAGGAATTTATGGTTATTTATTTATACATATCCAAAGATTATGGTTCAATTTTTAAGCACAATTGTCTATGTACAGACCAATCTTGAAGAAAATAATGGCACAAACATATGTAAGTAATTGAAAATCAATTGTCAAGCCCTGGCTAGGAATTATTAGCACGAACACTAACCCTAGTCGTCTTACTAGTATAAATGATTTGCACAGATGAAACAACTAATCACTTATCACCTGTACCATTCAAACAATCAATACACTACACAGATCTAACGAAACTTACTTAGATTTCATGGATTGGGAGAACATAACCATAGGATGTCTATTCAAAAAAGGGGGAGGCAGGAGTAACCAGAGAAAACTGATGATCTATTTGACACATAAATGGGTATAGATGACTAACCAGCTGTCCGTCGTCGTCGGAGTCGACACCGGAGTGGTCGTCGGAGTCGTCGCTAGAGTGGTCGTCAGAGTCGTCGCCGGAGTGGTCGTCGGAGTCAGTGTGGAACTCCGCCTCTGGCTGTGGAAGCTCGATGCCGTCGACGACGTCAGGGCGCATCGATAAATCGCCAGCGGTGACGGCAACCTCTGTCTCCACCTCCATGCCGTGGTCTGGTGCTTTAATAGCCCCGGCGTCGCCACTCCCTCCGATGAGGCACTTCGTCGGCATCCTCATACACTGACGGCTTTGAGGACTGAGAGCGGCGTCGAGGATGCAAGCGGAGAGAGAGGACTGTGTGTTCATAGCAAGGATGGGGGGTGCGGCCGCTCGGGCGACCGTTAATATGGAGTAGTGGGAGTTGTGGGAGAGAGGCGGGCGGCGGTCAAACCGATGGCTTGCCTCCCGGTGAGCCTACGCACCGGACTGATGGCATGCCTACCAAAGTTTCTCACAGCTACCCGCACGCCTCCGTCAATTCACACACCTGCACGCACGCCTCCCCGTCTGCGTGCGCGGCGGATGCATCCCGTCAACTCTCGCCTGCTGGCACGCCACACGGGTCGCGCGGCGGCACATATATTGTTTTTCTATTTGGATGATTAATGCTACCGCTTTATTGCTTAACCTAAGCATGACACGTATCCATTGTTGGTCTAACGCTCACGGTTCAAATAAATAATCCATTTGGGATATTGGTTCCCAATTATTAATTGTCACACCCTGCATTTTGTAACATGTCATTTTCATTATTAAAGCATGAAAAGTTGGACCAACAAAAACTTTTGCATTATTTTGCTTTTATTTTGGAGTTGGTTTTCTCTGAGTGATTTTTCAAGTGCTCTTTAAAGTCAACTACTCCACCTTCTGTACTTCATCTCCTTGCCCCAAACTTCTGCCCAATGATCATGCCATGTGTATAGTACAGTATAGTATTTTCCTATAAAAATAATTTGGCCAAATAGTATTTTCAAAATTTAGTTTTCCAAAAACCCCTGAGTTGAGGTTTGCACTACAAGTACTTGATTTGGGGTATGAAAAATATTTCAAAGAGTATATTTGAAACCTATTAGATATAGGATTCCCATAAACCACAAAAATATAATTTTAACAGTTATTTTCCTATTTTATTTAAAAGCTTTTTCTTAAGGCCATAAATGGTCTTTAATAGGGAAAAATTATTTTAATGTTTCAAAAATATTTTACAAAAATCAAGGAAACTTAGTGGACATATATTTTCCATATATAAGAGTTTCAACACATGGTCATGTTCAAAATATTGGACAAAACCTCCCAAAACTATTTCTGCCCATTTCAAGGATTTGAAATATTTCTACAAGAAATATTTTCATAAACATCCAAGGAAAATGCAGCAAGTCACAAATGCATATTGTGGTCACCTTGCAAATCCTCATCTCAATTAAGGTCAGTTTGGTTCACCAAAATGCACCAAAACCCTCTCTGACCAGAATCAAATTTGAACAACTTTGTACTACCAACTTTCTCTCCTTGACCCCAACTTTTGTGATCATGTTCATATGACCAAATGAGGCCACTACACCAAGTGGTGCATCAAGGAGAAATGATTTGATCAACTAGATCTGCACAAGTTCATTTCTGCTAATTTCTAGGGTTTACAAAAGTTGCATTGGCAACTTTGCCCAAATAAGCTCAAAATTGGTGGAAGACCCTAATTATATGTGTCATTCCACCCTGTGGAGTCTCATGGCAAATGGAAACCATCTATTTGCCCAAACCAGCATCAAACACCTTCTGCCACTTTACAAAAATCCCATTTTGGCCTCTTCCACTAATCTCCGTAGGCTCAACTTTCTACCACGACCCCTCCTAGTCCCCCTCTAGCACCTATGTGCTTTGCTGCCCGAGGAAGCAATGATGAAGGGGGGAGAACCCATTTTTCTTCTCTAGACAGTGGATTCCTCTCTCTCTCTCTCTCTCTCTCTCAGCCTCCCTCTCTCCTCTCAGCCTTCCAGAGCATCCAAGGCACTCCCCAGCTTTAGCCCATGCCCCCTTCAGCTGCCAGACGCAAGTGGACGCGCGCGGACGTGGGAAAGCCGCGGATGCCGGCCAAAGTCGCGCTCTGGAGCGCCTGGCAGGGCACCCGACCGTTGACACCGCGCCTCCCGGCCACCTTGAGCCTCCCCCGCGCGCCAGTCGATGCCCCTCGACGTCCGCTCCACGCCAGCAGGCGCCCACTTGCTCCCGCGCCCTCCTCTCTCTACTGCAGCTCGTGCCAGAACGCCGCCCCGTTCGGCCAATGCTCGCGCCGCTCCTATGGCCCGCCCGCAGCTCGCCCCGCTCCTCCTCTCTCTCCCTAGCACCCTAGACCACTCTCACGAACACCCTGAGCCCTCCATTCCCTCTCTAACGGACACCCGAGCCGATCCCGCGGGCACCCGTGGGCCGCGCCTACGGTGGACCTCGGCCAGCCTATAAAAGGCGACCCCGAGCCTCTCTATCACTCCCTGTCGCTCCCCCACACTCCTAATCCACCTCCTGCACCACCCATTTGTCCCCAGAGCCGCTCGAGCTCGAGATCGAGCTCGAGCTCCGCCGCCTCGGCTCGTCGGCGTTCGCGCGGTACATGCCTCCTCCGCCCCCGTTCTCTCTTGATCTAGAACCACGCAGCACCATTGACCCCTTTCTCTCTCTTTCCCCACTCTTTTGCAGCCGGGAATGGCCGGAACCATCGACGCCCGAAGCACCTCCGCCGCGTGACCTCGTCGCCGGCGAACCAGGCTGCTCCGGTGTCCAACTCCACCTCCACCTGAACGGCGACACGACGCTGAGCCCAGCCGTGCCCTCGCCCGACCTCGCCGTGCCCTGCGTCGTCGCCGGTGAGCTCGTCGCCCTCTCTGACCCAGGGTTGACGACGACGGTCATGGGGCCCGTCCTTCAGCCTCACGTCCTGACGCCTGGGCCCTGCTCGTCAGGTTTAAATCTGGCGCGCGCGTGCACCAGTGCGCCGGGCGGCCTCTCTGGCTGGGCCTGCTGCGCTGCGCCTGTTCTGGCCCAGCAGGCACAGAGCCCTTTCCTTTTTCTTTTTCTATCACTTTTCCAAGAATTCCACAGGATAAAATATATGTCCAAATAAATTGATTCCAATTCCTAAATTCCTAAAGTATTGCAACCTATTTAATGGTGCAATTTTCATTCAAATCCAACAACCTTTTTCTTGACTGTAAATATTTAAATGTGATTTTAAGCATTTAAATATACCTTTGTAAATCCATTTCTCCTATTCCGCTACTCCAAATCCAAAACTAGGAATTTTCCCCTTCTTAGTTTTCAACCTAGTATTTAACAAAAATGAGTTGACATTTTTCTGAGCTTTTCTGTTTTATTATTGCCTTATTTTTCTCGTTATTATTTTGCGACGATAGATTGTGTTGCTGACGAAGGAGTTGGACCAGAAGACTTTGAAGACCCAGAAGACTTTGTTGAGCCAGGCAAGCAACCCTTTGACCATGTCTATGAAACCCTTTTTATGCATGTCGTATAGCACTTTATTAGTGTTGCATCAGAATCATGATGAGATGGTAACCAGTTTGATGGGTTGCCTCCATTACTTCCTTGTTGATACTTGCATTGTGCATGACCCTACCTCCTTATGAGGGTTATGCCGGTGGGAGTAGATAGGATGCTAAAGTAGTTGCTACGCAAAAAGGGACTGGAATGTGCATGGTGGAGACAAAGTATTTTCAAAGGACTTTTCGAAAACCCCGTCGGGTGCCACTTATGCCCGAGGGAGATGATGAGTTGGGTAACCACTTGATGACGAAGTGGTGTACCGAGGCAAGTGTGGGTGTTGATTTTCAAAACAGATTGGTTTAAGTTGCGACCGTTATTCCAACCTTACATGCGCAACCACTCTACCCTTGTATGGGAAAGGGCATTATTGATTACCTAGGCCGATACTAGCTTGGAGCCCGCATTACTAGTGACGGGAGAGTTGTTGGTGCGCTCTCTCGGGACGGGGTCGTGCCAGGTAGGGCGGCCATGACTGTTTTCACAGGGCACCGGATACACCGTTGTGTCCCCTCTCGGATGATACGATCTCGAGTGAGTCTCGTATGATGTACATCGTGAGGATATGGAACAACGACTGGACTCCTTGTTAGTGTCATCTAGGGAAAGATAGTGATCGGGTGCTTACCCCGGGTACTTGAGGTACCGCGGGTCGTGGATGACACGGAAGCTCCCCGGATCTTGTGGGTAAAGTGTGCAACCTCTGCAGAGTGTAAAACTATTCGAATAGCCATGTCCACAGTCAAGGACAGTTGGGTAACCACTCTTGGGCTACGTCCACATGTTACCAACCAGTGTGTGTGTTTGGATAAGTGGGAAGATCTACGTGGGTCAAGTCAAAGGACTTGACATGATTGAGTTGGGTTGATGCCCACTCTATTTATGTTGATATCTGTAACCTGTCCTTGTGGTTAACTGAATTCTCCTGATGCATGTCTTACACGTGGTTGAACATGTCATAGCACTCAAAAACTAGCTTTCCGCAAAAATTTACCTATATCATGCATTGTTGTACTTTGACCAAAACATGGGTTGCTTGCGAGTACATTCAAAGTACTCATTGGCTTGCCACTGGTTATTTAATTGGCCAGGCATGGAAGAACAGGAGTTCGAAGAAGAGTTCTTTGGAGACGAACATGCGAACTAGGTCGTTTCCCAGTCAGAATGCCTGTAGGGTTAAGGCAGATGGCATGGGTTCTACTTATCGACGAAGAATTTCCGTTGCTTAAGTTTATTTGGTATTCAGCCCATGTGGCTTTATCTATGTAAGACCTGACCATAATGGTCATAATTTGTGTAATACGATACGTATGGATGTAAGACTCTTGTTATTCAGCTTCTGTGTGTTCAGTGAGCATTGATCTCTGGGATCACTTTACACGTGCATTCGGTGATCATGACTCATGAGTCGGGGTCCCCACATTAATAATATCTTGTTTGTAATTAGATAAAGATTACATCAAAACTGGTCTCAAATTTGACAAAAAAAAGCACAATGCCACTTTGTATTGGTGTCCATATGGCAACACTATAAGTTTCATGAAGTTCAAATACGTTTTGGATGTACTAGAATTTAGAAATCAAGATTCTCAATGTTTGAAATTTGTTGCACGGGGAGTAAACATGCACCAAGTGATACACATGTGTTTTTGCAATCCAGTTAGGTGCACTGTCACGTGTGCATGTAGCTCAAATTTAACTTTTGCACATTATACCCGTAGAAAATCAATCAATCAATGTACTAAAACATCTTAATGATCTCTATGATTTTTTTGAAATTAAAACGTCCCTCCTTTGGTAACATATGTTCACCATGGGATAATTAGTTTGACATGCATCGTAGTTGCGGTAGATTCGTGGTGTGTGTGTGTGTGTGCGTCTGGGGGTGGCGGGTGGCTTGCAGTACACTACGAGTTGTAAGCCACCGTGTGGGTTGGCCGTTTTGTTAGGCAGGCCGGTGCCACATCAGAGTCATGAAATTGTTATTTAAAACATTACACAACCCTGTCATACATAAATGTTTTGGCCACATGCAGTTGATGGTTGTCCTACACGACACTCGATACTCGCGTGTGACGCTTTCTGTAGGCCCGCGAGGTCGTCGTCCATCACTTTGACGAACAACCGGCAGTGAGGTTAATTTGACCAGCAAGGTAGAATCTTTTTTCTTTATGTTATGGTGGTATATAGTACGCGTCAAAGAGGTGGGAGGGGACTAGCATATATACTATACGTATGCGTCCGTGAACAAGTACACCTCACTCAGTGTTGGGACTTTTTGGTTTCGGAGGCACGTGCCACGTCAAAATTGTGAAATTGGTTATTCAAATGTCACACAACACCTTTTCGGGACACATGCATATCCTAGCTAGGACACTCACGTGTGACGCTTCCATCTGTGGGCCCAGAGGCCATCGTCGATGCATGCATGCATCCCTTTGACCTACATCGGGAGAAGTTAATTAGTTTCACCATCGATGAGGATTCTTTTGGGTTACATATATTACAACATGAGCATATAGTATGCGGCGAAGAGGGGGGAAGGGGACCATCATTTGTAGTACGCTTGATATGAACCTCACTCTATGTGGGTGCATGGTTTACGGTTTTTGAGGCATGTGTGTCGGATTTCGGGTTCCGGCAGACCCTTGAGGTTCGAACACTGGGGTGCCCGTGGAGATTTCACCTCCTACCTACCTACACTCCTCCGCCTTGTTAGGATCTAAACTAAGGAAAGAACAGCACAAGAGACATAAGGTTTATACTGGTTCGGGCCACCGTTGTGGTGTAATACCCTACTCCAGTGTGTGGTGTGGTGGATTGCCTCTTGGGCTGATGATGATGAACAATACAAGGAAGAACAGCCTCGCGAGGGTCTGTTCTTGGCTGGAGCGATGAATTGCTGGGAGGAGCTCAGTCGCCTCTCTCTCTCTCTACCTGATCTTCTCTATCCTTCCAACCCCCGGCCCCCTTTTGCTCTGTGGGTGGCTGGTCCTATTTATAGAGGCCCTGGTCCTCTTCCCAAATATCGAGCGGGAAGGGAGCCAACAATGGCGGGCTAATTTGAAGGGGGACAGCTAGTATCAGCTATCCTGACAAAAGTAGTCTTCGCCTGCACAAAGCTCTGGTGATGACGCCGTCTTGGGCTCCACGGTGACCTCCGTCTCGTAGTCCTCCTGGTCTTGGTCTCGTTGCACCGAAACGGCAACCTTTGCCTGATGCCTTGGTACTCCGCGGCTGCACTTGCCCCCTTTGCACCAAAGAGGAAGGGAGGATACTGCGCGGGCTGGCACCCGCCTGGCGCCCCCGGTCGTCATGGCTTGCGTCACGGGCACCTCGTGAGGTACCCCGCCTTGATCTCTCCGCCTCCTCGTGAGCCAGCCTGATGAGGCCATGCCTAAGGAAGCTCCGCGTCGTCCGCCCCGCGAGGCTTGGCCCCTCGCGAGGGTCTTGGGTTTGTGTTGGTGAAGATGGGCCACGCTAGGCCCCCCTTTGAGCCATGCCGCAGGCCGCAGGCAGGCAAGTCTGGGGACCCCCGTTCCCAGAATGCCGACAGTAGCCCCCGGGCCCAAGGCGCGCCCGGACTTGGCCGTGCAGGGAGGCGGAAGGGCAAGAGCGAAGCGCCGCGGACCCTAACAACCTGCGGCCTTGGGCGCCGCGTGGCGGTTGGTTGGTCGTGGGCGTCTCCACTTCCCCCTGGCGCCTCGGCAACTGCACGGATTGGACAAGTCCCTGCATGCAAAGCGGGCCATAATTACCTGCGATTGTGGGGGCCGTTGGTTGGCCATCGCCAGTTATAAGTATGGACCGGCGCGCGCCCTTCCAGTTCATCCCTCCTTGCTTCTCCTTTTCTTCATGGCCCCGTCAAGGAGGTTCTCGGCCGCAGAGAAGGGGAAGGCTCGCCAGGTTGAGCCCGCCTCTACCCCACCCAAGCGCGGTCGAGGGCGCCCTCGCAAACATCCTGTGGCCACCATGGTGGCTCCCCGCGGCCATGGAGGCAATCTTCAGCACAGCGACAGGCGGATTGCTGCGGCCGGGGCGCGCGCTCCGGCTGCGCGTCCCCCTAGGCCGCGCTTTCGTGCTGCTGAAGTGCTGCCGGAGTTCGTCGTGTGGTCGGCGGGGCCGACCAGCACCCAACTTCCACTTCCTCGCTTCCTCCTTGGTGAGCTCCCGACCGGCGCCCCGGGCGGCCTCTGGCTCCAGGCCGACGGCTGCTGCAGCCGGGCCTCATGGGTCTCACTGGAGGTCTCCGCGGCCGGGAGCCTGTTCCTGGCCCGCGGTTGGCAGACGTTTGCCCGCGCGCGTGGCCTAAGCCGTCGGTGCACCCTACTCTTCAAGTTCGACGGCGATGGCACCCTCTACGTGAGGGTGTTTGGGGAAGATGGTCGCCGCGTAGGGTGTTGCCCCGAGGGTGATGACCGCGGCTGGGAACCCAGCTCCGGCGATGATGGAGAGGGCAGCGCTCGCGCGGCCAGCGGCGCTCAGGGTTCCTCAAGCTTCTCCGGTTCTTCTTCAGGCGGCGACTCTTCTAGTGGTGGCCGTGGTCAGCCTCCACGCCGTCGCATCTGCTTGGGAGGTGGCAACGTGTCCGCCCGCCGTCGCGCCCTGGTGAAGCGCGAGAGGGAGTCCGCCTGAGCTCCGGAGGCAGCTCGGGCCTTCCCTGCGGGCCGGTGTGAGGCGAGCTGCACTAGATTTGTTCTTTCTTTTCCTTTTTCCTGCGTAACAAAGACAATAGTGTGGAGCCCCGCGGGGGCGTGTTTGGGTTATTTCTATTAATCATCGTTTTGCTTTCGTTACCGTACCTTCCGGCTACGTGCCCGAGCGTGGATAGTTCCCGGCCCCGGCCGTGGGGGGTGACCGACCTAGGCCCTTTGTTTGTGTCGCGGTGCCCGTGGGGCACGGACTGGAGGGGTGCTCCTGTAAGGGGCCCAGGTCGCGAACTCTTTGAATGACTAGGATAGGAACACTCGCGAGGGCGCTCAGCTGCCCCCCTCGCGAGGCCTTGCACAAGAGAGATCAAGGCAGGAGAGTGAAAAGTCGAAGAACCACAAGCCAAAGACGGCGACAACTTCAATAAAACTTTGAAAGAGAAGGAACAAGCCAACTGCGGAAAGAAAATGAAAAGCCGCATCCGGCACCTAATCTAGTCTTCGATGTCTTCTCACCAGCGCGGAGCTAAGTGCTGCCACTAGGCGTGGGAGGGAGCCCCAGGGCCTGAGGCCGACGCTCCTGAGACTCCAGGGCGTGTACATCCCCAACTCATTATTACGTGAGAGTGTCACGGGCGGCGAGCTTCACAGGTGTTGGCCTTCTTCACAGGCTCCGGGCCTTTTCCAAAACCCGATAGCTTCA
This sequence comes from Triticum urartu, assembly GCF_056163025.1. Lineage (NCBI taxonomy): Eukaryota > Viridiplantae > Streptophyta > Magnoliopsida > Poales > Poaceae > Triticum > Triticum urartu. The sequence continues at coordinate 305,567,943 of NC_141876.1, forward strand.
CAGGCATTCGCCTTCTTCACAGGCTCTGGGCCTTTTCCAAAACGCGATAGCTTCACAGGCATTCGCCTTCTTCACAGGCTCTGGGCCTTTTCCAAAACGCGATAGCTTCACAGGCATTCGCCTTCTTCACAGGCTCTGGGCCTTTTCCACGCGATAGCTTCACAGGCATTCGCCTTCTTCACAGGCTCTGGGCCTTTTTAGGGGTTGAACCTCCGGAGGTGCTGGATGTTCCATGCATTCTGGACTGGCACCCCCTCCCGAGTCTCCAAGCGCGCGGAGCCGGGCCTGGAAACATGAACAAGTTTGAACGGGCCCTCCCACATGGGAGAGGGCTTGTGCAGCCCCTCCCTGGAGAGAACCCACCTGAGCATGAGCTCTCCTACCTCGAGAGTTCTGGGGCGGATGTTGCGGCAGTGATATCGCCGCAGTGCTTGTTGGTACCTCGCCGCTCGTAGCGCGGCTTCTCGGCGACGTTCCTCCCCCAGCACGAGGTCCATCCCCCGCATGGCGTCCTGCTGTGCCTCGTCAAACGCCAGGACCCGCGCGGAGCAACATCTGACCTCGTGAGGGAGGACCGCTTCGGCTCCGTAGACCAGGAAGAACGGGGTCTCTCCAGTCGGCTTGGTCGCGGTTGTGCGGATGGACCACAACACGGACTGAAGCTCGTCGTACCAACCTCTGCCGCAGGCCTCCGGCTTCTTCTTGAACGTCCTGGTCTTGAGGCCCCTCAGGACCTCCGTGTTGGCTCGCTCGGCCTGGCCGTTGCTTCAGGGGTGCGCCACCGAAGCGTAGCATATCTGCGTTCCAAGGTTAGCACAGTATGTTTTGAAGAGGTTACTGGTGAACTGTGAACCGTTGTCCGTGATGATGCGATTCGGCACCCCGAACCGGCTCACGATGCCCTTGATGAACTTGACCGCGGAACCCGCGGGAATGGTGCGGACCGCCTCTACTTCAGCCCACTTGGTGAACTTGTCCACGGCGACGTAGAGGTAGCGGTAGCCCCCGGGCGCCCGAGGAAACGGGCCCAAGATGTCCAACCCCCAGACTGCGAATGGCCACGAAAGGGGTATAGTCTGCAAGCCTCCTGCTGGCTGATGGATCTGCTTGGCGTGGAACTGGCAGGCCTCACAAGCTTTCACTAGTTCGACGGCGTCATTGAGCGCGGTGGGCCAATAAAACCCACTGCGGAACGCCTTGCCGACGAGGGTCCGTGATGATGAATGATGTCCACAGTCTCCGCCATGTATGTCTTCCAGCAGTTCCTTCCCTTGCTCCCTGGAGATGCAGCATAGGGATACATCGTTTGGCTGCTTCCGGTAGAGCTCTCCATCCTTGATGTAGTATGCCGTGGCCTGGCGTGCCACTCGCTCCGCTTCCTCCTCCTTCTCCGGCAGGGTCCCTTGCGTTAGGTAACTCCGGAGCTCCGCGATCCAACATCACTCCTGAGGTTCCATCGTCAGGAGCAGGCGTGCTCCTGAGGCCGGGCCACAGGCCGGAGCCCATGAGGCAGGTGGCTGGGGGAGCTCCTCCCGGGGCTGAGCCGTGTTCGATAATGACGGCAGGGCTGATGGCTTGAAGAGCCGCTCCTCGAAAACACCAGGCTCCTGAGGTAACCGCCTGGACGCCCGTTTGGCGATGTCGTCGGCCTCCTGATTGGTACCACGGGGCACATGCTGCAACTCCAACCCCCAGAACTGCTTCTCCATCTTGCGGACCTCCGCTAGGTAGGCTTCCATGTGCTCATCCTTCGGCTCATACACCTTGTTGGAGAAATTGACAAGGAGCTGCGAATCGCCCTTGATGGTGGGGCGTTTCACCCCCAGGGCAGCCGCGGCCTTCAAGCCCGCTATTAAACCTTCATACTCCGCTATGTTGTTGGAGACCTTTTCACCTTGCTGGAAACAGAGCTGCATGGCGTAATAGAGCTTGTCCTGAGCGGGCGATATAAGCACCGCCCCAGCCCCAGCGCCATGCCTGGAGAACGCCCCATCGAAGTACATGACCCAGCCTTCTGGCGCCTCGCTTCCCAGGGACAGGGACCGATCCTCATCGGCCTTGAGGCCTGGCGCCTCCGTCCATTCTACCACAAAATCCGCCAACACTGCTCCCTTGATGACTCTGATCGTGCTGAATTCGAGCTGAAATGCTTGCAGTTCTATGTTCCACTCAGCGACCCTTCCAGCTGAATTAGGGCTCCTGAGCACTCTCTCCAGGGGGTATGATGAGACGACCTTGATGGGGTGACCCTGAAAATAGTGCAGCAGCTTGCGCGAGCCCACCAGTAGCGCGAGGAGGAGTTTCTGAGGCATGGGGTACCGTGCCCTTGCATCCCGCAACACCGTGCTGACGAAGTACACTGGGTGCTCAACGAGGTGGAGTGCGTCAGTGCTGGTGGCTCCCTTTGGAGACCGTGGAGCCTCTCGAGGTAATGAGGCCTCCCGTGACTGGCCATCCTCCTCAGCCGCGGTGGCAGTTTCCGTAGGCCTTCCTTGTCCCTGTTCTGCCTTGTCTCGGGCTACTGCCGCAGTTTTGATTCAGCGCTCCTCTCTGACTGCCACCAAGGCTGCGCTGGCGGAGTAGGGAGTGGCGGCGAGGTAAAGCACCAGGGGCTCTTGAGGGCACGAAGCCACCATGACCGGTGGGCTGGTCAGGTATCTCTTGAGATCCTGGAACGCCTTGTCGGCCTCTTCAGTCCACTCGAAGGGCCCCTTTTTCTTAATTAGCTGGAAGAAGGGCAGTTCTCATTCCCCCAACTTGGATATGAAGCGCCCTAGCGCGGTGACGCGCCCCGTGAGCTTCTGCATTTCTCTGAGGGTCTTTGGTGGGCTCATGTCTTCCACCGCCTTGACCTTCTCTGGGTTAGCCTCGATGCCTCGGTGGGACACGAGGAAACCCAAGAGCTTGCCCGAGGGGACTCCGAACACACACTTCTCTGGGTTGAGCCGTAGATTCACTGCGTTGAGGCTCGCGAAGGTTTCCTCCAAGTCTTGTATCAAGGTCCCGGCCTCCCGAGACTTTACCACAACGTCATCGATGTAAGCTTCAACATTATTCCCGAGCTGCGGGCCCAAGGTGATGTGCATCAGCCGCTCGTAGGTCGCCCCTGCGTTACACAACCCGAATGGCATGCATGTGTAGAAGTACACCCCACACGGGGTTAGGAAGGCTGTCTTCTCGACGTTTTCTACCGCCATCTTGATCTGGTGATACCCAGAGAAGGCATCCAAGAAGCATAACAGTTTGCATTCCGTAGTGGAATCGATGATCTGGTCGATGCAGGGGAGCGGGAACGGATCTTGCGGGCATGCTTTGTTGAGATTGGTGAAGTCGACACACATGCACTCCTTCCCTCCCTTCTTTGGCACAACGACAGGGTTGGCCAACCAATCCGGGTATCGAACCTCGCGAATGACCCCAGCGGCTTCTAATTTGCGGGTCTCTTGGACGATGAAGGCCTGCTTTTCTGTGGACTGCCGCCTGGCTTTCTGCTTCACAGGGCGCACGTTGAGGTGATGCTCGATTACACTCCTGGGGATCCCTGCCAACTGGTCAGGCTCCCAAGCGAATACCTTCTTGTTTGCGCGCAGGAACCCGACCAGGGCCTTCTCCTGCTCGGGTTTGAGGTGGGCGCCTATGGTGAAAGTGGCCTTGGTGGATCCGTCCTCATCGATGGGTATCTGCTTGGTTTCTGCCTTGTCTTGGGTGAACAACTGTTTCTTCTTGGCGGGTGCAGCCCCCTTGGGCCCGGGGGTCTCCAAGTCGGCGGGCTGCGCTGACGCCGCCGTCTTGAAGGCAAGTTTGAGCACCCGTAGCGCGTCCCCGGTGTGCCCGTGCACAGTGAGGACACCGCTGCTCCCGGGCATCTTCATGAGGTTGTACGCCGGGTGCATCGCGGCCATGAACTGGGCCAGCGCTGGGTAGCCGAGGATGGCGTTGTAGGGGAGGCCGATGGGGGCGATGTCGAAGTCGACCAGCTCCGTGCGGAAGTTGTCGTAGGTGCCGAGGGTCACTGGGAGCCGGATCTGTCCCAAGGAGCTGGACGACTTGCCCCCAACGCCTGAGAAGGGCCGGCTGGGTTGCAGCCGTTCCAGGGGTATGCAGAGGAGGTTGAAGGCCTCGACCGAGAGCATGCTGAGGCCCGCGCCGCCATCAATGAGGGTTCTGGTGACGGCCACCTGGCAAATGGTGGGGGTGCACAGCATGGGGAGTGCACCCAAGCAGGCCGAGTTGGAGGGGTGGTCCTCCGAGCTGAAGGTCAGGCCGGCCTCGGGCGCCGCCCGGTCCAGGGGAGCCCCCTGCCGTGTGGAAGCGGCACTGACCCGGTGGATGAACAGCTTGACGTGGTGACTTGTAGGCGGCACCTGCGAGCCGCCCAAGAGGGCCGCGACGACCAGGGGTGTTGGTGCAGCGCGATGGGCGGGGGAGAGGTTGCGGGGCTCCATGGGCGCGCGGAGCGCGCGGGACGAAGAACCAGCTGGGGTGAGCGAGGGAGTTGCGGTGCGGCCGTCTTACCGCACGGACGGATGCTGGGATGATGCTTGCTGCTCGTCCCCCGCCAGGCCGGTGGCGGTGTTGACGGCAGGTGACGGGGAATGGCGAGGGCGCCCGCCGACAGGGGCCGTCTGGGCGACGTGGGAAGCGAGCGCGGCCCGGCGCTCAGCGCGGGCCCGACGAGTGTTAGACATGGGCGTGATGGTCGGAGGAGAACGGGGTGGTGGAAGACGAATCCCGGCGCACCCCTACCTGGCGCGCCAAATGTTGGATTTCGGGTTCCGGCAGACACTTGAGGTTCGAACACTGGGGTGCGCGTGGAGATTTCGCCTCCTACCTACCTGCACTCCTCCGCCTTGTTAGGATCTAAACTAAGGAAAGAACATCACAAGAGACGCAAGGTTTATACTGGTTCGGGCCACCGTTGTGGTGTAATACCCTACTCCAGTGTGTGGTGTGGTGGATTGCCTCTTGGGCTGATGATGATGAACAATACAAGGAAGAACAGCCTCGCGAGGGTCTGTTCTTGGCTGGGGCGATGAACTGTTGTGAGGAGCTCAATCGCCTGTCTCTCTCTACCTGATCTTCTCTATCCTTCCAACCCCCCGGCCCCCTTTTGCTCTGTGGGTGGCTGGTCCTATTTATAGAGGCCCTGGTCCTCTTCCCAAATATCGAGCGGGAAGGGAGCCAACAATGCCAGGCTAATTTGAATGGGGACAGCTAGTATCAGCTATCCTGACAAAAGTAGTCTTCGCCTGCGCAAAGCTCTGGTGATGACGCCGTCTTGGGCTCCACGGTGACCTCCGTCTCATAGTCCTCCTGGTCTTGGTCTCGTTGCACCGAAATGGCAACCTTTGCTTGATGCCTCGGTACTCCGCGGCTGCGCTTGCCCCCTTTGCACCAAAGAGGAAGGGAGGACACTGCGCGGGCTGGCACCCGCCTGGCGCCCCCGGTCGTCATGGCTTGCATCACGGGCACCTCGTGAGGTACCCCGCCTTGATCTCTCTGCCTCCTCGTGAGCCAGCCTGACGAGGCCGCGCCTGAGGAAGCTCCACGTCGTCCTCCCCGCGAGGCTTGGCCCCTCGCGAGGGTCTTGGGTTTGTGTTGGTGAAGATGGGCCGCGCTGGGCCCCCCTTTGAGCCACGCCGCAGGCCGCAGGCAGGCAAGTCTGGGGACCCCCGTTCCCAGAACGCCGACAATGTGGCACATCAAAGTTGTGCATTTTGGGTATTCAACATATATATGTTTTGCCCACATGCAAAGCGGTGGTGGTTGTCCTCTTCCTCCCACTTAAGCGGTTATTAGCGATATCGATGCTTTCCATTTGTGGGCCCACTTGGTCCATCACTACTTTTTTCCTGGCAACAAGAGAGGTTAATTTGACTTAGGAGGGGATTATTATTTTTCCTCTGGGATGACATGCATGATACATCTTGAGCACACACACATGCATGTGTATGCATGAATCCTTCCCATCGAGTCAAAGAGGCTAGTACAACGACACATCATGAACTGATCTCACTCTGTGTGGGGAGCTAGTGTACGATTTTTGACACACACGCCACATCAATGTTGTGTATTCAAACATGCATGCATGCATCACCTCCATACATATGCATGTAGTGGTTCCCTTCGAACGGTACACTCCCTCGCGTGGTTATCGGTAACAAGCCTATATATTCGTGGGCCCGTGTGGGCATCCATGATCACCTGACCAACAAGAAGATAGGTTACCATGGCGGATTCTTCATTTGCTTCGTGTTATCGTAGTATAGGTCATGGTGAGATTTAGACCTAATTAAGTTTGAGCGCGTATACTATGCACGCATGCATGCATGAATCCCCGTCGTTGGCTTGAAGTGTGGTGTAACATACATATGCATCGTCAACCTAACCCTCACTCACTCTGGGGATTTCTAGTTCGAAATCACGGTCCCACATCAAAGTTGTTCCATTGTTACTCAAAAAGACACCTCTCCATACATATGTTTGGGCCACACACATGCAGTGGTTGTCTTTGGGGGCTAGCTACTTATGTGATTATTGGCGAGCTAGCCCATCTCCGGGGTCGCATGCACGGCCATCACTTTGACCAACAAAAATAAAGAGGTTGTACGACCAAGGAGGATTATTCTTGATCCATTTTACAATCCATCTTGGTGAGATATATGCCTCTCTGGCCCGCCTACTAAAGGTGTGTGTGTGTGGGGGGGGGAGGGGGGTTGCTACTTCGCACTTTGCTAGGTGAACCTCGATTGGGGGGTATGCATTCATAGCTTAGGATTCCCTTCGTGGCGAGATGAGGGGGGGGGGGGCTACTAGCTACTTTGCACTTTGCTAGGTGAACCTCGGTTGGGGGGGAAGGGGCACGCGTTCATAGCTTAGGATTCCCTTCGTGGCAACACGAGGGGGGGCTGCTAGCTACTTTGCACTTTGCTAGGTGAACCTCGGTCGGGGGGGGGGGGCATACATTCATATCTTAGGATTCCCTTCGTGCCGACACGAGGGAGGGGTGGCTGCTAGCTACTTCACACTTTGCTAGGGTGAACCTTCGTTGGGGGGGCATGCGTTCATAGCTTAGGATTCCCTTCGTGCAGACATGAGGGAGGGGGCCGCTAGCTACTTTGCACTTTGCTAGGTGAACCTCGGTTGGGGTGGGGCATGCCTTCATAGCTTAGGAATCCCTTCGTGCTGACACGAGGGAGGGGGGCTGCTAGCTACTTCGCACTTTGCTAGGTGAACCTCGGTTGGGGGGCATGCATTCATAGCTTAGGATTCCCTTCGTGCCGACACGAGGGAGGGGGGCTGCTAGCTACTTCACACTTTGCTCCGGTGAACCTCGGTTGGGGGGGGGCATCCATTCATAGCTTAGGATTCCCTTCGTGCCGACACGAGGGAGGGGGGGCTGCTAGCTACTTCGCACTTTTCTAGGGTGAACCTCGGTTGGGGGGGCATGCATTCATAGCTTAGGATTCCCTTTGTGCTGACACGAGGGAGGGGGGAGGGGGGCCTGCTAGCTACTTCGCACTTTGCTAGGTGAATGAACCTCGGTAGGGGGGGGATGCCATAGCTTAGGATTCCCTTCGTGCCAACACATGAGAGTAAGGGGGCTGCTAGCTACTTCACACTTTGCTAGGTGAACCTTGGTTGGGGGGGAGGGGCATGCATTCATAGCTTAGGATTCCCTTCGTTCCGACACGAGGGGGGTGGGGGTGGGGGCAAGCAATACAGTGCGCTTTGCGAGAGAGGTGCCACCTCGAAGTTGCATTTGGTATTTGAAAATCAAACTACCCTTTTGATACATAAATTTGGTCCACATGCAAGTGTGTTCGTGTCATTTTTCGCCAAATTTATGAACATTAGATAAGTCGGGTGATGCAATAGACACGGTTCGCTCAAACTAACCGTGTGCCATGCTGGTGCACCTATCATGCACACATCCACACAGTACATTGGGCTCCACGAGGCTCCCCCTCTCAAAAATATCTGCCTGCCTCGAGGGTTTTTTTGTTTCATAACACACGGTTGTTATCTCCGGGCCATGTGCGATGTTTCTTTTTCCCAATCCCGCCTGCATCCCTAGAAAATATCTGCCTGCCTCGAGGGTTTTTCTGTTTCATAACACACGGTTGTTATCTCCGGACCGTGTGCGATGCACTATCATTAAAAATTTCAATAGCCCGGCATTTCAATCCCGTGTTTGACTCCTGTGTAGTAAATTTTTTAGTACCAGCATCATTTCCTCAAATACCTCGCGCCCCCTCCACACACACACACACACACACACACACACACCAAAACCTCCTCGGGCGTGCGCGCGTGCACATACACACCCTCCCTCACTCGAAACCCTAGCAAGGTCCCCGCCACCGCCGCCGCCACCGCCGCAAGGCCTCCATTGTCAACATCTGCCGGTTTGCCCGTGCAGCTTACCCACCGATCTCCATACCCAGGCTGATGATGCCGTGCACCTAGGGTAGGGCAATAGACCTGATCTAAACACCCCCCAAGGGCACTGCCCTACAGTCAAAGATAATCAAAAGATAGCAGATTGTACCGACTGGAGTCACCTCAACACATGAACACTCAACCAACATCTCCACTCAGATATCCCAATTCCATTTGACTAGTACATCATCACTCGACCGTACAGGAACCACTCGGAGTATAGAAGGCCTAAAGTCACTCCAGGTAGCAATGGTCAAGCATTCACTCCGCAACATTAATGATCAGTTATATGACTTAATTACTGGCATTACCAGTAACGCCTCATCTTTATGTACATTGAACCATGTGTAATGTGGGATGGCCGGGGTCCTGGCGCACTCTTTATAAGCCACCCCCTCCTCTGGCACAAGGGTTCACACCCCCTGTAACTTCATGCATAATCCAATCGACCGAGCCTTCGGGCACCGAGACATAGGGCTGTTACTTCCACCGCGGAGGGCCTGAACTCGTACATCTTGCGTGCAGAATCTCACCGTAGCTAGGATCTTGCCTCTACATCCCTACCCCCTACTTTACTATCAGATTTAGAACCACGACAGTTGGCGCCCACCGTGGGGCAGGTGTCTTAGCGACTTTTCGGTGAGGTTGCAATTTCTCCGAGTCCTGTCATCATGGTTTCTGGCGGAGGTTTGGCTGAGGGCTGCGAGATCCTTCTTGGCGCGCTCGTCTTTATCGCCGACGACTCCCCTTGGCTTCAGGGAGCTCCTCTCGACGTTGAGGCGCTCCCCGTCTGTGGGGCGACGCACTTTCGCGCGTGCGTTCGCGGCGTTCTTCTGTGGCAGCCATCGACTCAGTATCGGTCGGCCCCCGCAGCATCTTCGCTCCCTGCTGTTCTTCATCACAAGCGATCCGGTCGGTCACGGCTTCAGTGGTGGGTGAAGCACGCGGTGGCGCGTCAGTCGGCCACCCCTCAAGTCACGGCAATCGAGTCCGACGAATCTCTCTATAGCATGTTCGACTGGCTCCGTCAAGACACTGTCCGAGTGCGACAGCAACGACCGGCGGCGGAGGTCCTGATGGACGACACACCTCGCAGTCCGCCTGGCATGCGTCGCAATGGCGGCGATGATGGCGGCGGCGATCCGTCACGTGTTCATGAGGAGTACCACCCCGAAACTCTCTCTTCTCAGCAGAGGGAGGAACTTCACCGTCACAATGTGGAGGCCCTCCACACGCCCGTTGTCGGCAAGTCCTCTGAGGCTCGGGCCTTGGAGGCAGCGCGTTTGGACACTTTGGCTGAGCGCACCCGACTGGAGAATCTTTAGCATGCACTCAACGACCGTGCTTGCCGACAGATCTCCGAGTCCAGTCGACGGCAGCGTCAGCTATTTCCACCCGAACGACAGGTATACCACACTCCGATTCAGAATCTTACTGCTGCGGCCCGTATAGCAGAATCCATTCAGCCATCCCAGTAGGAAGCTGGTAGAGGTTTGATGTAGATCAGAGCGCTGCTCCGAGAAGCAGGAGAGCAGAACACTGTAGTATATCAGTTGCGCAACAGAATTCATAGTAGATCTGTGGTGGCTGATACTGTTCAGTCGGCTCACAGCCCAAGATCAACCCCGCGGCGTGAGGGACGTGGGCATCAACAATGGTAGTATATGGGTCGGAATCATGAGCAACAAGATCTCCGGCTCGACCGTGATGACCCGACGTCGAGTGCCTATGCCCCCTCCAAGGGGAGAATCATACGTGCCCCGGCATTATGATGATAGGCGCCCGTACAGCAAGGAGTGGAGGAGGCCAGTCGAGCCAAGAAAACCAGGGTTTGACGCAAGGTCCATTTTGGTACAAGGTTTCGTGGACAGGAATCGGGCACATAGAGATGGGCAAGATAGAGATCGCCCGACTGGAAGTAGCGTACATGTTTCTGGTCCCGAGTGTTTTAGCAGAGCCATCAGGGCTGCAGAGATCCCTCCCAACTTCAAGTTGGCGGCTGGGGTCAGTAAGTTCACTTGTGAATCATAGCCTGTCACCTGGCTTGAGGACTACCGAGTGGCTGTGCAGATCAGTGGAGGAAATGATGAAGTTGCCATGAAGCATCTTCCCCTGATACTTGAAGGGTCAACTAGAGCTTGGTTGAATCAGTTGGCTCCAGGCAGTATTTTTAGCTGGGAAGAGTTGGCCCGAGTGTTTGTTAGAACATTTGAGGGCGCATGCAAACGTCCAACAGGATTGACAGAATTGCAACATTGCGTGCAAAAGACGAATGAAACTTTGAGGGATTACATCCAGAGGTGGACCACTTTACACCACACTGTGGAGAATGTGTCTCACCATCAAGTAGTTTGCGCCTTCAAGGAGGGCGTTCAGTACCGAGAGCTCAACCTGAAATTTGGTCGGACAGGAGACATGTCTTTGACTCGAATGATGGAGATAGCCACTCGGTACGCCAACGGTGAAGAAGAAGACCGACTCCGCAGTGGCAAGAGCAAACCAATCGGCCAGGACACTAGAGGAGGTAATTCCAATCGGAAGCAAAAGAGCAAAGCGGAACCTGCAGCGCCTGGAGAGGTTGCAGTCGCAACCCAAGGGAAACCTAAAGGAAAACCTAAAGGGCCCTGGACCCTAAGAAGGTGAAAGATTCAGCCGGGAACGACGTGTTGGATTTACCATGTCACATTCACATCATGAAGGATGAAGAGGGAAATCTTATCTATCCCAAGCATACCACTCGGCAGTGCCGAGTCCTTATTCAGCAGTTCCGAGAAAAGCAACCCGGTGAGAAGGAAAAGGAGTCCGATAAGGTTGAGGACAAGGAAGAGGATGATGACAGATTTCCCTATATCAATTCCACTTTGGTGATTTTTGCTGATGTTGAAAGCAAAAGTCGACTGTAAGTCATCAACAGAGAAGTAAACATGGTTGTTCCGGCAATGACGATGTATCTAAAATGGTCAAAGACTCCTATCACATTCGACCAGTCAGACCACCCACCGCACGTTGCCACCCCTGGGAGGCAAGCGTTGGTGGTCGACCTGGTCGTTGGAGGCACCCAACTGACCAAAGTCTTGATGGACAGTGGAAGCAGATTGAACATTTTGTATGCTGAGACCCTCCGAGGGATGGGCATTCCGATGTCCAAACTCAGTGAGAGTAACATGCGGTTCCACGGAGTTATACCGGGAAAGAAAGTCGATTCACTCGGCCAGATCAATCTTGACGTGGCTTTCGGTGATTCAAAGAATTAGCTGAAAGAAAAGTTGACATTTGAAGTCGTGGATTTTCACAATGCCTATCATGCTATCCCAGGAAAAACTGCGTACGCCCGTTTCATGGCTCGACCGTGTTATGTGTATTTTAAACTCAAGATGCCTGGCCCTAGGGGCATGATTACAGTCACTGGTAATCAGCAGCGAGCAGAAGAGTGCTTCCAGAAGGGCTCAAAGATTGCCGATGAACAGATGGCAGCAATAGAAATGGAGGAATACAAGAAGATAGCAGATCCGAGTGATTTGTTGATAGCTAAGAAGCCTGCTTCAGAGTCTGCATTTAAGTCGTCTGGTGAAACAAAGTCAGTTCATATTCACCCGACTGATCCCAATGCTGCTCTGACTCATATATCAACAACACTCGACAGCAAATAGGAAGAAGCGCTCATCCAGTTCCTCCGTGAGAACTAGGATATCTTTGCATGGAAACCTTCTGACATGCCAGGTGTGCCCAGGGGACTGGCTGAGCACTGTTTGCGAGTCGACCCAAAAGCAAGACCCGTCAAAGAGCACCTCTGACGATCCGCCATGGAGAAGAGAAAGGCAATTGGCGAGGAAATGGCTCGGCTTCTGGCAGCCGAGTTCATCCGAGAGATTTACCACTCCGAGTGGCTCGCCAATGTTGTCATGGTTCCCAATAAATATGATTCACTCCGTATGTGTTTTGACTTCAAACACATCAATCAGGCCTGCCCGAAAGATCATTTCCGTCTCCCCCGTATCGATCAAATAGTCCACTCGACTGCGGGATGTGAGCGATTGTCCTTTCTAGACGCGTACTTCGGGTATCATCAGATCCGACTGTATGGACACGATGAAATAAAAACAGCTTTATCACCCCATTTGGGTGTTTTTGCTATGTAACCATGCCCTTTGGTCTCAAAAATGTTGGCGCCACATTCATGCGCATGATACAGAAGTGCCTGCTCACTCAGATTAGTCAGAATGTGGAAGCGTACATGGATGACATCGTGGTTAAGTCACGTAAAGATTCCGACCTGCTGACTGACCTCGCTGAAACCTTTGCCAACCTGAGAAGATATGATATCAAGCTTAACCCGTCAAGGTGTACATTTGGAGTTCCAGGCGTTTCCGAATGTGGGATCAATGCTAACCCAGAGAAAGTTGGCACAATACTCTGAATGAAAAGCCATGTGCGCATACACGACGTTCAAAAGCCTACTGGTTGTTTGGCTGCCTTGAGTCGATTCATCTCTCGTCTTGGTGAAAAGGCATTGCCTCTTTATCGACTGATGAAGAAATCTGATAAGTTCGAGTGGAGTCCTGAAGCTGACACAACGTTTGTAGAGCTCAAATCCCTGCTTTCCACCTAGCCGGTGCTCGTTGCTCCAATCAGCAAAGAGCCTTTACTTCTTTATATTGCAGGCACTGGACAAGCTGTCAGTACAGTACTCACGGTCAAGCGGGAAGAAGAAGGTAAAGCCTACAAGGTTCAGCGCCCAGTGTACTATATTTATGAAGTCTTAACTCCGTCCAAGGAGAGATATCCACATTATCAGAAGCTTGTCTATGGAATTTACTTGACTTCAAAGAAGGTGGCACATTATTTCTCAGATCACTCATTCACAGTCATCAGCGATGCTCCATTGTCAAAAATTCTGAACAACAGAGATGCAACTGGTCGAGTGGCAAAATGGGTGATTGAACTCCTTCCATTGGATATCAAGTTTGAGGCAAAGAAAGCAATCAAGTCCCAAGCAATAGCAGATTTCCTCGTCGAGTGGATTGAACAACAGTAGCCGACTCAAGTTCAGTCGGAACATTAGAGTATGTTCTTTGATGGATCCAAGATGTTGAGTGGCTCTTGCGCTGGAGTTGTTCTAGTATCCCCGCGAGGTGATAAACTTAGTTTTGTCCTTCAGATTCACTTTGACTCCTCCAACAATGAAGCTGAGTACGAAGCACTTTTGTATGGGTTGCGAATGGCCATTTCGCTCGACGTCCGTCACCTAATGGTCTACGGCGACTCAGATTTGGTGGTTAATCAAGTAATGAAGGAGTGGGATGTCAGAAGCCCAGCTATGACTGGCTATTGTAATGAAGTGAGAAAGTTAGAAAAGATGTTTGAAGGGCTAGAGCTTCACCACATTCCCCGACTGAAGAATCAGGCTGCAGATGACCTGGCAAAGACAGGTTCCAAGCAAGAGCCCATTCCCAGCAATGTGTTTTTGGAGCATCTTGACACACCATCAGCCCAGGAGAATCCCCTTACAGAAGAGCCCCTACAACCTAAAAGTTCTACTGATCTGACTGAAGTCGAAGTCCCAGTGTGGTCGACTTAGTCATGGAGGTTTTGGTCATCATCCCTGACTAGACAGTGTCGTATATCACATATATCCTCAGGAAAGAACTTCCATAAGGCGAAGATGAAGTGCGACAGATTGTCCGTCGATCTAAAGCCTTCACTGTGATAAGTGGTTGACTGTACAGGGAAAGTGTGACGGGAGTTGCCCAGCGATGCATTACCCTAGAGGAAGGTTGAATGATTCTCATTGATATCCACTAGGGGACCTGTGGTCACCATGCGTCCTCATGGACAATCGTGGCCAAAGCATACCGAGCAGGGTTTTACTGGCCGCGAGCAAATGAAATAGCAAAGGAAATAGTCGACAAGTGTGAGGGTTGCCAGTTCTACTCCAACATGTCTCACAAGCCCGCTTCAGCCTTGAAGACCATTCCACTCGTATGGCCATTTTCCGTTTGGGGGTTGGATATGGTTGGACCCTTGAGGACTAGCAGAAGTGGTTTCACTCACCTTCTTGTTGCAGTCGATAAGTTCACTAAATGGATTGAAGCCAAGCCCATCAAGAACCTCGATTCGGGCACTGCTGTCAGCTTCATTAGGGGGTTAACATTCAGATTTGGAGTCCCACACAACATCATCACAGACAATGGTTCAAACTTTGATTCAGATGAGTTCAGAGCTTTCCGTGCTTCCCAAGGCACTCGGGTCGACTATGCGTCAGTCGCTCACCCATAGTAGAATGGACAAGCAGAAAGAGCAAATGGTTTGATCCTCGAAGGGTTGAAGCCCAAATTGATGCGATACCTCAAGCATGCAGGTGGCGCATGGGTAGATGAGTTACCATCAATACTATGGGGTCTGAGAACAACACCAAATTGTTCTACTGGCAGGACTCCCTTCTTCGTGGTATATGGAGCTGAAGTGGTACTGCCGACTGATTTGCTTCACAACGCCCCATGAGTAGAGCTTTTCTCAGAGGTAGAAGTAGAACAAGCCCGGCAAGATGTTGTTGACCTTCTAGAAGAGGAAAGAGAGATGACCCTAATCAGGTCGACCATCTATCAACAAGACCTTCATCGGTTCCACACCAGAAATGTCAGGGGTCAAACATTTCAGGAAGGGGACCTGGTTCTACGAGTGGATCAGCAACGACCACACAAGCTGGCTCCCGCTTGGGAGGGCCCTTTCATCCTCACCAAAGTGCTTCACAATGGAGCATACCACCTGTACGATGTGGAGCACAAGAAGAACGAGCCACGCGCTTGGAATGCGGAGCTGATACGCCACTTTAACACTGAAGCATTCAGACCGTCGAGATGTAATGAGAAGTACCTTTCAGTTTGTTTATCAAAGACATGGTTATGCAGCCTCCTGAATGATTGTTATTACTTATACATTTGTCAAAAATCCCCTAGTGGGTGGCTTAGCCACAAATCCTATTCGCCTAAGTTTCAAAAAACAAAATTCCACCGAGTGAGGAGCAATCCTCTCACTCGAGGGCTTAGCTGCGGATCCGATTCGCCTAAGTTTAAAAAATCCTATCGAGTGGTGAGCAACCCTCCCACTCAGGGGCTTAGCTGCAGTCCAGTACTCGCCTAAGTTTCAAAAATCCTACCAAGTGGAGAGCATGCCTCCCAATCGGGGGCTTAGCTGTAGTCCAGTACTCGCCTAAGTTTCAAAAATCCTATCGAGTGGTGAGCAACCCTCCCACTCGGGGGCTTAGCTGCAGTCCAGTACTCGCCTAAGTTTCAAAAATCCTACCGTGTGGTTAGCAACCCTCCCACTTTGGGGCTTAGCTGCGGTCTGGTACTCGCCTAAGTTTCAAAAATCCTACTGAGTGGAGAGCATGCCTCCCACTCGGGGGCTTCGCTGCAGTCCAATACTCACCTAAGTTTAAAAAATCCTACCGAGTGGTGAGCAACCTTCCCACTCGGGGGCTTAGCTGCAGTCCAGTACTTTCCTAAGTTTCAAAAAATCGTACCAAGTGGTGAGCAACCCTCCCACTCGGGGGCTTAGCTGCAGTCTAGTACTCGCCTAAGTTTCAAAAATCCTACCGAGTGGAGAGCATGCCTACCACTCGGGGGCTTAGCTGCAGTCCAGTACTTGCCTAAGTTTAAAAATCCCACCGAGTGGTGAGCAACCCTCCCATTCGGGGGCTTAGATGCAGTCCAGTACTCGCCTAAGTTTCAAAAAATCCTACCGAGTGGTGAGCAACCCTCCCACTCGGGGGCTTAGCTGTAGTCCAGTACTCGCCTAAGTTTCAAAAAAATCCTACCGAGTGGAGAGCATTCCTCCCACTCGAGGGGATTAGCTGCAGTCTCGTACTCGCCTAAGTTTGAAACACGCTCTATCCTTATCCGCAAGGATGATGAGGTGCAGGTCGACCACGACCTTATCCTCAAAGCTGCAACACAAATACAACGTCCGCTCCATTGTTATCCGTAAGGACGACGAGGTGCAGGTCGACCACAACCTTATCCTTGGAGCCGCGACGCAAATACAACGTTCACTCCATCCTTATCCGCAAGGACGACTAGGTGCAGGTTGACCACGACCTTATCCTTGGAGCTGTGGCACAAATACGACATCCGCTCCATCCTTATGCGAAAGGACGACGAGGTGCAGGTCGACCACGACCTTATCCTCGGAGCTAGGACACAAATACAATGTCCACTCCATCCTTACCTGCAAAGAAGATGACGGGCAGGTCATGGACGGCACCAAATGCCCTTGTCTATGATCCACTTGACTGAGCTGCACCACAAAGTTAGTAGCAATTCAGACTGAAGAATCAGAGCCAAGAGATCCACAAACAACCAAGTTCAGATAAAGCCTAAGAGGTTCCAGAGCACAGTTCAAAGTACTCGGTCATCAGGCCTGAAAGAGTTTAACGGTTATAAGACCACTCGCCATACCGAGGCAAATTCAATCGGATTATAAAAGTTTGTTCACTGTGCGGGTGGAGGACTGGCAGGCTCGACAAACTCGTCCAGGTCGATTCCATCTGCAATTCAAGTGGCGGCAGCACTGAAGGTCTCCATGAAAGACTGGAAGTCGTGTCTCCTGGTATTGGCAACCTTGATCGCTGCTAGCTATTCCTCCTTGGCCTCCTTGTAGTGGAATCGAACTAGCGATAGAGCTACGTCAGCACCACAGCGAGCAGATGACTTCTTCCACTCCTGCACTCGGCCAATGATCTCATTGAGTCGAGTCATCAAAGACTCGAGGTAATTCTGGAGCGTCTCCTGTGGCCAAAGCGTTGAGTCAATCCGCGACACCTCAACCTTCAGGCGAGCAAGGTAGTCCGTAACACTGGCGATACGAGATTCCAGTCGGAGCACATTCATGGCAGCTTCATCACCGACAAGGGAAAGGATGGGGTCCAGGCCTGTCTCGATCCGCCCAGTTTCTTCCTCAATGTTTTGACAGAATTCTATAAACACAAAGAAATAATGATTCGACGGTTTTATGGTGAATCGATGATAGCTAAACAATCAGATAAGGAAAAATACCTACGAGCATAAGGAACAACTTCTTGGCGAGTGCCCCTAGATAACCCTCCAGGTCATTCCTCTTACGAGAAATGCCTTCAATCTTCTCATTCAAAGCAACTTGTTCTTTCTTCAGATGGGTCACTTCTTTGTTGGCTTCGGTGAGGGATGCCTTTAGCTTGGCGTTATCTTCCTCCAGTGCCCCGACTAAAGCCAGCTTCTTGTCGGTGACTTTTGTCTGCTCCTGAGCCTCCTTCTGTGCAGCTGCAAGGTCAAGGTCCTTCTGTACCAGAGCTTGCTTCATTTTCTCTGAAGAATATGCACTCTGTTCGGAGAGAAGAACGAAGAGACAACTTGAGAGATGGTCAAGATAGACAGTCGACAGGTTGTTACCTTCCGTACCAGCTACTTCGACTTTAGCCTTTTTCAAATTTTGATTGGCCAACTCCAAGTCAAGGTTGAGCTGTCTCTGCTTCTCCTTGAAATCGGCAAAGTTGGAGATGAGCTCACAGGATTTCTGCAGTCAGCAAAAAGATACATCAATGGATAGGATCAAAGATTATTCGCTTCCGAGTGAAAAGAAATCTAAGACTACTGCAGAATCAAACATTCAATAGTAGTCTAGGGGACTACACCTAGTAGGTGCACTTAGCGTGCCCCCGCTGCTTCAGATTCCACTCGACATGGTCCGCCCAGACTGAGTGGAAGAAAAAAAACAACAAACTCACGACGGCCAGCAATAGTCATTCTCAGACCCCAACCGACTGCCTGTAGTGGACCGCGGTCTCGGGGACTACACCTAGTGGGTGCACTCTGCGTGCCCCCACTGGTTCAGGTTCCACTCGACATGGTCCACCCAGACCGAGTGGAAGAACTAAAGGATAAGATATTTTTTATCAAGGCCCCCGCCGAATCACACATTCGACAGCGGCCTCGGGGACTAGACCCAGTGGGTGCACTCTACGTGCCCCCACTAGTCCAAAAACTACAATCGACACAACCTAGTCGACTCAAGTGGAAAAATTATTCGACATAAATTAAAACACCCAGTGGGTGTGCAGGTGCGAAGTGCAGACTAACAGATGGATGCACAAAGAAGAGTTTTTTCGGGTAGCATATCCTAAAGAACAAGTGTCAAGATAGGAGTTCAGTCGGAAACCAACTTACCTGGACATTGGCTCGGAGGGCTGCACTAGCATCATAAGTAGCTTGACTATTCTTGTGCACGGTCTTCACCCGCTCCATCATCAGGACCGCTTGGCGTATAGCTTCTGCAGCGGTGCTTGCCTGGTCCTCCGGGACATGATGGGTGGTGAAGAACGAAGTCGACGGTTCAGTCGCGGCAGCCAGAGAATCTGAGGCGTGACGTTGAACAGATGAAGCAAGGATGGGCACAGTCGATGATGAAGGGCGTTCACTCGACACTAGAACAACAAAGGTGACAGAAGTCCGGTTCGCATCTCCAGGCTGTTGAACCACTGGCTCCGTCACCGGCACCGATTGAGCCATTTGGCCAGTGGATGCCTTCTTGCTCGAAGCCTTGCCCCTCCTTCCCATGGCCCTTTGTGGCACGTCTTCGTCATCATCTGGAAGTTCAATGACATTGGGTGGAGCTGCAAAGCAATCGTTTACAGAAGTTCACTCGACCGTCAAAAGAGCAGATTAAGTAATGACATAATGGCAAAGAGTTATACCTGCATGAGAGGTGACCGCGTCTTCCATCTCCTCATTATCGTCATCTTGTTAAATAGAAGTCCCAGAGGCGGCACTACAAAATTCATAATTCACTTAGTCAAAACAAGAAAGTGAGTCGACCAAAGTTTGAATCGTGCAAAATCTAAAGAGTTGGGCTCATCAATTACCCAAAAGCGATGAGGACGTACACTTTAATATTGGGCAGAGCCTTTCGGGGCTTTGATGTCACGACTTTGGGCTGCTTAGGAGCTTTTTCAGTCGGCACAGGAGAAGACGTCTGAGTAAGCTTTGGAGGCTGTCCAGTCGGAGTCGTTTTGCCCCGAGTGCTTGCTGGATCCTGCCTCTGTTTGGAGCGCCTCTCTGTGCAAGGCGGAGAGTCGACTTCCTCGCCACTGCTCGAGTCCTCACTCTCCTTGTCTCCTCCTCCATCAGAGTGCCAGTCACTGCTGTCACCCCCACTCGCCTCACCCTCCTACTCCTGCTCTCCATTGGGCATGGAGTACATGTTGGTAAAGATCTACAAAGGATAGAGTTGAGTGGATATTAATCAGTTTCAAGAGCAAGCACATATCAAAGCAAAATACACTCGGAAGGAAAGAATTGAACCTTGTCGGGTTCAGTGGTGTTTTTGAGTGGATGAACCCTTTTGGACCCCCTGGGGTTGTCCTTATTCCCAGTGATGCCTTGTAACCACAGCT
Source organism: Triticum urartu (assembly GCF_056163025.1). Taxonomy (NCBI): domain Eukaryota; kingdom Viridiplantae; phylum Streptophyta; class Magnoliopsida; order Poales; family Poaceae; genus Triticum; species Triticum urartu. Next base: position 305,587,810 of record NC_141876.1, read on the forward strand.
CCACTGTCTCCTCATTGACTTCCTCCGGGTTGATTCGAGTGCTGTCCTCAACGCCCGAGTACATCCACATTGGATGGTCACGAGCTTGGAGTGGTAGAATGCGCCGACTCAGAAATGCGTCTAACAAATCCATGCCAGTCACGCCATCACGGACAAGGTGGACCACTCGCTCAACCAGCATAGCAACCTCCTCTTTCTCCGCTGGAGTCACTCTCATCGGAGAAGGCTTCTCTACTCGCTCAGTGGAAAACGGAGGAAGACCGGTCGACTGACCTGGGGCCGGTTCATCCTTACAATTGAACCAGGTCGACTGCCACCCCTGACTGACTCGGGAAGAATCATGGCAGGGAAAGTGCTTTTGTTTCTCATATGGATCCCTAAACCCCCACACATCTGGATCACGTGTGTCCTCTCATCACTTGGATTGGCCTTTTTAACCGACTGGTGAAAATGTGTTTGAACAGGCCCTAGTGTGGTCGACAACCCAAAAAGTTCTCGCACATGGACAAATAGGCAGCGAGGTGTGTGATTGTTTCGGGGGAAAAGTGATGAAGTTGGGCTCCGAAGAAATTCTGAAAAACCCCGGAAGAAAGGATGGGGGGGCAAAGAAAAACCGCGGTCGACGTGGGTCGCAAGAAGGACACACTCACCCTCTTGCCGTCGCGGCTCGGTCCCGTCCCCCGGAAGCCGCCAAGACTCGTGGGCGATCAAACCTCCAGGCGCCCTTGTGAGGATAATCCTGCCAGTGATCCTCACAAGGCCTGTCGCGCCACTCCTGGTGCAGGCCACGGTCGTCCCAGCGTCCGCCTCCACGTCCTCCTCCTCGGCCGTAACCCTGGTCGCTGCACTCGGGGTGTCGACCGAAGCGTCCTTCATGAATGGCTCTGAGTTCTTGACAATCACTGGTGTTGTGGGTGTTCAAGTTGTGGAAGGCGCGGAATGGTCGGCTGCTCTTGGATAACTCGGGCTGGTCTCTGCCTCGCTTGGTGTCTGGCTCCGCTACGAGCATGGATGCTTCCTTGCGCTTCACGTCCTTGGCCTTGGCCTTCTTCTCCTCTACGCCCGCAGCTGGCAGCTCGAGGAGGGAGAGGTGCCCCTCCTCAGCCCTTGCGCACTTGGTTGCCAGGTTGAACAGCTCTTGAGATGTGCTCAGCTCCTCGTGGATAGCAAGCTCCTCTTTCATCTTGATGTCGCGGACACCGTCAGAGAACGCGGAGATGATGGCCTCGTCCGTAACCTTGGGGATTTTGGGGCGAGTGTTGTTGAAGTGCTGGATGTACTTCTGGAGGGTCTCTCCCGGTTGTTGCTTGATGCGACGCAGGTCACCACGGCCGGCGGGCGGTCGCGAGTGCTCTAGAAGTTGGCGACGAAGCGGTCACGCATCTCGTCCTAGGAGGAGATTGAGCCATGAAGCAAGTTCAGGAGCCAAGAGCGGGCACCATCCTTGAGAGCCATAGGAAACCAGTACACCATGACTTTCTCGTCGCTGTTGGCCGCTTCGATGCTCAGCTCGTAGAGCTGCAGAAACTTCGCGGGGTCGGGGGTGTCGTCGTAGCGTGGAGGCAGATCCGGCTTGAAGTTGCCCGGCCAGGAGACGTTACTAGCTCGGGAGTGAAGGATCGGTAGCCGGCCGTGGTCGCCGGGGCCTGTCTCGGAGGTGGAGCTTGGACTTGATGAGCCCCGCGCGCCACCACCGCGGGTAGCACGCGGGCTTGGCGGGGCGGTGCGGGGAGCGCAGGTGCAGCTTCTCGCGGCTAAGGAATCTCTTGGCAGCTTCTCTCTTCACATGCGGGCACTAGGCACGGTGGATTGCACCGTGGGGCCACGCGCCTTGGCGCCAAGGCACCGTCTTGGGGCAGAGGTGGTGGAGGCGCTCCACGAGCCAAGTTGCCTGTGCCTGGAGGAGGGCAAGGCAGAGAGGGGGATGGCACCGGGGAGCCCCCTGCTACGCGGACGAGCTCGGCGACGCGGTCGAGCCAGTCCTCGTAGAGGTCGTCGATCGGGCGGTAGCGCAGGAGCTCGTTCGCCATGAGGAGCGCGGCCTGCGCATCCTGTAACGCCCCGGATACAACTTTCCATATTTGTACTCCGACTCTTGCCTTTTCTGGAGATGCGATATGAGATTCCCTCGTGGTTGGGTTTTGTCTTCGTTTTGCATTTTGTTCATGTCATGCATTGCATATCATGTCATCATGTGCATCTCATTTGCATACGTGTTCGTCTCATGCATCCGAGCATTTTCCCCGTTGTCCGTTTTGCGATCCGACACTCCTACGCCCTCTGGCGCCCCCTTTTGCCTGTTTTCGCGAGCGGGTGTTAAACTTTCTTGGAATGGACCGAGATTTGCCAAGCGGCCTTGATACACCACCGGTAGACCGTCTGTCAAGTTCCGTGCCATTTGGAGTCCGGTTGATACTCCAACGGTTAACCGGGGAACCGTAAAGGCCTCGTTTGTGTTGCAGCCCACCACTCCTCCAAAGTGGCCCAATATGTAACGCCCCGAGATCGATGTGCCAGGTGTCGTCCGGTCATTCGCTGTTGTGTCCTTGTCATTGCTTGCGTGTCATGCATTGCATAGCATGTCATCTTGTGCATTTCATTTGCATACGTGTTCGTCTCATGCATCCGAGCATTTTCCCCGTTGTCCGTTTTGCATTCCGGCGCTCCTATCTCCTCCGGTGGTCTTTTCTACCTTCTTTTCATGTGTGGGGGTTAAACATTTCCAGATTGGACCACGACTTGCCATGCGGCCTTGGTTTACTACCGGTAGACCACCTGTCAAGTTTCGTACCATTTGGACTTCGTTTGATGCTCCAACGGTTAACCGAGGGACCAAAAAGGCCTCGTGTGTGTTGCAGCCCAACACCCCTTCAATTTGGCCCAAAACCCACCTAAACCTCCTCCATCATCTCGGTCGTTCGATCACGATCGCGTGGCCAAAAACCGCACCTCATTTGGACTCATCTAGCTCCCTCTACCTATAAATATGTGGCTCTCCCCGAATTTTCGCGCAGTCCAAACCCTAGCAAACTCCTCCTCGCACCGCCGGACATAACTCCCCAGCACCGGCCGGACAGGTCCGCCGCCACCGCCACCTCAGTTCGCCCAATAGCGTCGTGCCACCTCAGCTCGGCCGCCGCTCTGGGCCAACCGGCTCGCGCCACCTGGCCTCCTGCCTCAACCCTGCCGCCGCGGTTCACCCGCCGGCCCGCCAGGGCCCGCGCGGGGCCCTCCGAGCCCGGTCGCCGCCGCCAGCCGCTCGGCATCGCGCCCGCCCGAGCCGCCTCCTGCGCCGCTCCGGCCGCCGCCATGCGCCGCCGGGGCCATGCGCCACCACGCCTCGCCTCCTTCCCGCCGGCGCCGCCATGCGCCCCGCCGCCGCCTTGGGTCGCCGGGTCCGCCCCCGGTGCAACTCCGGCGAGCCCCGCGTCCTCCTCCACCACGCTCCAGCGAGGTCTCCTCCAAGTCCGGCCATCTCCATCGTCTCCGGCGAGGTTCCGTGGATTGGGACCAGATCCACCACTCCCCCGATCCAAACGCCCCGTCCAGATCCGGATCCCTCCGTCCCGCACGTCTCCGTCCCGGGTTGACTTTCTCGGAGAGGTCCAATTTCTACTAAGTCCCCGAGATTTCCATGTTTCATATGCCCATGTTCATCATGTCGTAACTTTGCATCCGTAGCTCCGTTTTGTGCGTTTAGCATATCAAAATGTTTGTCTCAGAGAGCACATCATTTCATCTAATTTCATCATTTTAATTTGAGTTCATCTTGATGCCATAAATGCTGTTGGAAGAGTGCTATTTGAGTTTATTGTCAGATATGCTGCACCAAATAGCTATTTGTCATTTTTTGCCATGATTATTGTGTGCATGATATGCCCCTGAGCTCTGCATGTGTTTTGTTATATGCTTTGTCATCTTTCCAGGGGTGCTATCCATGTATTTTTGTGATGTGTGTGGTGGCTAGAAAAAGCTTGCAAAGTGGAGCATTCGTTAATGCTGATTTCAGGGACTTAGCATTTCCACCAAGTCCTTGATCTGTTTATCTCAATATGCCATATGTTCATGTTGTTTCCTAGTGAGTCGTGCCTCTTTTGAGGATTATAAGTAAGGATGTTTTGTTAATCGTGTAGTGCTCTATCCATCCATGTCTTTGTTTGCCATTATGGAGACCTCTAGCTTGAGTCAATCGAGCTCTACTTTTGCTATTTCGTGAATCTGGGCAGATTGTCTACTTGTTAGCGATTTTGCCGAGGATGTTGTAGTTGATCCGTGCATGCTATGTTGTTGTTCTTGCCATGTCTAGCTTGTGTAATGTGTATTCTTGTTGGGTGTATGATTAGGTTGTCACGCCTTGCTTTGTAGTGAGTGCATCGAGCTCGTAAACATGCCTACTTGATATCTGTTTTCAGCATGCTCCAGTTTCCACCAAGTCTGAGAACTGATTATGTTTTTGCCATGTTCACATGCTTGCAAATGTATTTTCTGACCCCTTTTGGCTCAAGGTCACTAAGGGACTTTTGTTAAGCTCCTTGAGTAGCTCCATGCCATGCTTTACTTTGCCATGTTCAGGTCCTGTAGCATATAGTTTTCATGCTCCAAAGTATGCTACCTGATCTGAAATTCCAGACAAGTGTTAATTTCACTAAGTCTGAAATCTGTTTACGAAATGCATTTTTGCCATGCTTGTTTGAACCTGTTAATGGATGATTTGGCCGTAGCTTAGTGTTCATCTTTTGTTAAGCATCATGAGTGGATCCCTGCCATGTATTTTGTTGCCATGTTTGTGTGCTGTAGCATGTTTAACTTGTTGCATTTAGATGGCTACTTGCTGTTTATCACAGACCGGTGCCATATTTGAATTGCTTTGCCTTTTCCAAACCGTAACTCCGATTCCGGTGATCTTTATATCGTTTTCAAGAGATTTCAACTCACCTTTCCAGTGGCACACTTGGATTTCCAAGTTGAGGCCAGGTTCATTCATCTCTTGTCAAATCATGCATATGCCTCGCTTTCCGCATCCCGCATATCATATCTTGTTCATGTGTTGGTTTGTTTAATACGTTGTGTGCTTCTTTCCGGTGTTTGATTCTTCGGTTGTTTTCACTAAGTCTTTGTCCTTGCTCATATTTTTATGCCTTTTTTCATCATGCCATAACTCCTCATCCGTAGCTCCATTTTGTGTGTGCTATATATCAAATTGTTCATCATGATGTTCTCTTCATTTTGTTCCATTGTGCCATGCTTGTTTGAGTGCATCTTGATTCCCAAATCGTTGACGCAAGAGTGCTATAAAATGTTAGGTTCTGATTCTTATCAGATTATGAGCATTTGTCATTTTTGCTACATTTATTGTGTGCTGCATATGGGCATGAGCTCTACATGTGTTTTGGGCTATGCCATGCCATCTTTACAGGGGTTTATGCCATGTATTTTTGTGATCAATGTGGTGACTAGACCAAGCATGCAAAGTAGCTCTCGTGATATTGCTGATTTCAGAGACTTAGAATTTCACTAAGTCTTTGCGCTGTTGTTATTTTTATGCCATGTGTTCATGTTGCTACAAAGAGATCCATGCTTCTTTTGAGTATGTTTAGTAAGGATGATTTGGACATATGGTTGTGGTCTATCCATCCATGCCCCTATTTGAATTTATGGAGTGCCCTAGCATGACTCAATCTTACTCTACTTTTGCTATAAAATGTTCCTGGCAGATTGTTTACATGTTAATCAATTTTTCCATGGTTGTTGTGGTTGATCTATGCATGCTATGAGCTTGTTCTTGCTTTGGTTAGCTTCATGATCATGTCTTCTTTCTGGTAGTATGCTTATCTTGTCATGCAATGCCTTGTGTTGTGTAAATTGAGCTCGCAAAGAGGCCTTCATAATTCTGTTTATGTCATGCCCAGTTTTCTGCCAAGTCTGAATCTGTTAACGAAACTTGCTATGTTTACATGGGTGCCATCTTATGTTATGATCCTTTTTGGCTTATGGTCAGTAAGGGACTTTTGTTATATGCTTTAAGTAGATTCATTACGTGCCTTGTATTGCTATGTTCTGTTCCTATAGCATGTCGTTTACTTGCTTTAAACATTGCTTCCTGATGTTAAATCCTGACATGTTATTTTCACTAAGTCTGTGATGCTGATATCTTTTGCACTTTTGCCATGCTTGTTTGAACCTGCTATGGTGTGATTTAGCCGTAGCTCAGTGTTCATCTTTGGTCAAGCATCTTGAGTATATGACTACCATGTGCTTTTTTGCTATGTTAGAGTGCAGTAGCTTAGTTTCTTGTTGCATTTTAGATGGCATCGTGCTGTTAATCGCAGAATTGTGCCTTTCTTGTTTTGCTTGCCATTTGCAAACCGTGCATCCGTTTCCGGTGATCTTTATATTGATTTCGACCGAAATCATCTCATCTTTCCAAAGGCACTATTGGTTTGTCAAGTTGAGGCCTGGTTCAATCTTTTCCTTCCAGAGCATGCATATGCATTGCATATCAAATCCCGCATGTCATGTCATGTTTTGCATCATGGCGCTTGCGCATTGCACCGTGATTGATTTTTGGTCTTTCGCTTGTGTTCTTGTTTTGGGTAGAGCCGGGAGACGATTATGTGATCGAGGAACCCGTTGAGTACACTTACGAGGATCAAGCTTACGTCAACTCAGAGAACTTTGCAGGCAAGATGACCATACCCTCGAAATCACTTCTATCTTTGCTTGCTAGTTGTTTCTCTCTTTTTCTATGCTGCGATACCTACCACTTGCTATATCATGCCTCCCATATTTCCATGTCAAGCCTCTAACCCACCTTTCCAAGCATACCGTTGTTTGGCTATGTTACCACTTTCCTCAGCCCCTCTTATAGCGTTGCTAGTTGCAGGTGAAGATGAAGTTTGTTCCATGTTGGAACATGGATATTGTTTGGATATCATTGCTATATATTGTTTACTTTAATGCATCTATATACTTGGTAAAGGGTGGAAGGCTCGGCCTTATGCCTGGTGTTTTGTTCCACTCTTGCCGCCCTAGTTTCCGTCATACCAGTGTTATGTTCCTTGATTTTGCGTTCCTTACGCGGTTGGGTTATAATGGGAACCCCTTGACAGTTTGGTTTAAATAAAACTCCTCCAACAAGGCCCAACCTTGGTTTTACCATTTGCCACCTAAGCCTTTTTCCCTTGGGTTCTGCAGACTCAAGGGTCATCTTTATTTTAAACCCCCAGGCCAGTGCTCCTCTGAGTGTTGGTCCAAACTGGGCGATGTTCGGCGCCCCCTGGGCAACTAAGGTCTATGCCAACCCGACATCTTGCCCATCCGGTGTGCCCTGAGAACAAGATACGTGCGACTCCTATCGGGATTTGTCGGCACATCGGGTGGCTTTGCTGGTCTAGTTTTACCATTGTTGAAATGTCTTATAACCGGGATTCCGAGTCTGACCGGGTCTTCCTGGGAGACGGAATATCCTTCGTTACCCGTGAGAGCTTGTGATGGGCTAAGTTGGGACACCCATGCAGGGTTTTGAACTTTCGAAAGCCGTGCCCGTGTTTATGGACAGATGGGAATTTGTTAATATCCGGTTGTAGAAAACCTGACACTTAACTTAATTTAAAATGAATCAACAGTGTGTGTAGCCGTGATGGTCTCTTCTCGGCGGGGTCCGGGAAGTGAACACGGCTTTGGAGTTATGTTTGAACGTAAGTAGTTTCGGGATCACTTCTTGATCACTTCTAGTTCACGACCGTGCTTTGCTTCTCTTCTTGCTCTCATTTGCATAAGTTAGCCACCATATATGCTAGTGCTTGCTGCAGCTCCACCTCACTACCTTTTACTACCCATAAGCTTAAATAGTCTTGATCGCGAGAGTGTGAGATTGCTGAGTCCCCGTGACTCATAGAGTACTTCGAAAACCAGATGCAGGTGCCGATGATACCAGTGTAGGTGACGCAACCAAGCTCAAGGAGGAGATCGATGAAGACCTTGGTCATTGTTTTGTTTTGTTTCCTTTTGATCAGTAGTGGAGCCCAGTCGGGGCGATCGGGGATCTAGCATTAGGGGTTGTCTTTCTTTATTTTGGTTCCGTAGTCGGACCTTGATTGTATTCTGGATGATGTAATGCTATATTTATGTATTGTGTGAAGTGGCGATTGTAAGCCAACTCTTTATCTCTTTCTTATTCAGTACATGGGATGTGTAAAGATGACCCCTCTTGCGACATGCCTACTATGCGGTTATGCCTCTAAGTCATGCTCTGACACGTGGGAGATATAGCCGCATCGTGGGTGTTATACGTCCACAGGAGCGCGACGTGCGTCGGACGAGGAACCGGCTGGGGTCAGTGATGGGGTGGCGGTGCGGCCCTCCTGCCACACCGATGGGTGCAGCGAGGACGCTTGCTGCTCGTTCCCCACCGGGCCGGTTGCGGCGTTGGCGGCAGGCGACGGGGAACGGCGAGGTGGCTCGCCGACGGGAGCCGTCTGAGCAACGCAGGCAGTGAGGGCATCCTGGCACTCAGCTCGAGTGCGGTGAGCGTCCGCCATAGCGACGATGGAGTGATGGAGCGACGGAGCGCCGGTCGATGGAAGGGAAGCTTTGGCACACCCCTACCTGGCATGCCAAATGTCGGATCATGGGTTCCGGCAGACCCTTGAAGTTCGAACTCTGGGTGCACACGAAGTTCTTTCCCTCCTACCAATCTACCCCCTAGCTCGCTAAGGTCTCGCGGACGAACTCGACGCACTCGCAACACAAATACACAAGGTTTATAATTGTTCGGGCCACCGATGTGGTGTAATACCCTACTCCAGTGAGGTGGTGGTGGATTACCTCTTGGGCTGATGATGAACAGTACAAGTGGAAGAACAGCCTCCTAAGATTGAGGTGTTCTTGTGATTGGTGGGCTAAGGGTTGGCCTTTGATCAGATCGGCCGAGATCCCTCAATCTCTCCCGAACTCTCTCTTTCTCTCTATCTCTCTCCCACCCTCTTGGGGGTGGCTAGTTCTACTTATATAGGCCCTGGTCCTCTCCCCAAATATTGAGCGGGAAGGGAGCCAACAACGGCGGCCAATTTGAAAGGGGATAGCTCGTACAAGCTATCCTGACAAAAGGTGGTCTTCACCTGCCAAAGGTTCTGGCGGTGACGCCATCCTGGGATCCATGGTGACCTCCGTCCTGCCGTCCTTCTGGTGTCTATATAAACCGGAGGGTTTTAGTCCGTAGGACAAGATACAATCATACCATAGGCTAGCTTTTAGGTTTTAGCCTCTCAGATCTCATGGTAGATCAACTCTTGTACTACTCATATTATCAAGAATAATCATGCAGGACGTAGGGTTTTACCTCCATCAAGAGGGCCCGAACCTGGGTAAAACATCGTGTCCTCTGCCTCCTGTTACCATCCGCCTTAGACGCACGGTTCGGGACCCCCTACCTGAGATCCGCCGATTTTGACACCGACATTGGTTCTTTCATTGAGAGTTCCTCTATGTCGTCATCATTAGGCTTGATGGCTCCTTCAATCATCGATAACGATGCAGTCCAGGGTGAGACTTTTCTCCCCGGACAGATCTTTGTATTCGGCGGCCCCGCGCTGCGGGCCAACTCGCTTGGCCATCTAGAGCAGATCGAGAGCTACGCCCCTGGCTATTAGGTCAGATTTGGAAACTTAAACTACACAACCGACATCCACGAAGACTTGATCTTCGACGGATTTGAGCCCTTGCCGAGTGCGTCGCACGGTCACGATGAGCATGATTTAGCTCTACCATCGGACAGTGTTCGGGAGATTGCACCGGCGACCGCTCCGACCTTCAATTCAGAGCCAATTGCACCATCCAGGGACGGGTGGATAGACCCCGCCACGGAGGCCGCATTTTCATCAGCGATCGAGCCGAGTATTGACCTTACCCTTCACGAGAGCCATGGCGCCAAACTGCCGGATTCTTCCCTGGCCACGGACTCTGAACTGCCTGCGCTCGTGCCTATCGAATCCGGCTGGGCTCCGGTCATGGAGTTCACCTTCGCGGATATCTTTCAGCACTCGCCCTTCGGCGACATACTAAGCTCATTAAGGTATCTCTCCTTGTCAGGAGAGTCCTGGCCGAACTATGTTCGGCAGGATTGGGATGTGGATGATGAAGAAATTCGCTGCCCACCCACCACCCACTTAGTAGCCACTGTCAACAATTTGACCGACATGCTCGACTTCGACTGCGAAGACATCGACGGTATGGACGACGATGCAGGAGACGAACAGGAACTACTGCCCAGAGGGCACTGGGCGCCCACTTCATCATATGATGTTTACATGGTGGACACACCCAAAGAGAACGACGACGAGGAACGAAAGGACACAGCGAAGGGTTATTCCCTCGAGAAGCAGTCAAAGCGGCGGCGTAAGCACCGCTCCAAATCCCGCCTCGGCAGAAACAGCGATCATATAGACCCAGCGATAGAGCAGGGTGAACCATCGCCCGACCACGGCAACACGGAGAATCAAACTGAACAACCCGACTCCGTCGAAGATAAAAGTCCGGACGACATCACACCGGACAGGCACCCGGAGCAACAGAATGCCCATCAAAGGCTTGTTGCCACTGCGAGGAGTCTGAAAAAGCAGAAGCAAAGGCTCAGGGCTGCACAAGACACACTCAGAATCAGATGGAGTGAAGTACTCAACACTGCAGCGAAGTACGACGGTAATCGCCACACCAAGAGCTACCCGAAGCGAAAGTTGCTACCTGAATTCGATGAGGAGGCCTTAGGTCCCCCGCAACCAAAAAACAAAACGGCCATCCAGTCAGATAAACGACCTCGTGGCCAACATAGAGAGGTAAACAACGCCGCACATAAGCCAGTACGCGATCCACGTGAGGGCTCGCATCAAAAGGACGGCACAACCAGATCCATCTACGGGCCACGCAAGCGCGCTCCAGCATGCAATGCAACACAACAAACATCCCAACACCACGGTACACCCAAATACAGGGGTGCTGCACACCCCCTATGTTTCACCGATGAGGTGTTGGACCATGAATTTCCAGAGGGATTCAAACCCGTAAACATAGAGGCGTACGACGGAACGATAGACCCTAGGGTCTGGATTGAGGACTACATCCTCCATATCCATATGGCTCGAGGAGACGATCTCCATGCCATCAAGTACTTACCCCTCAAGCTCAAAGGGCCAGCTCGGCACTGGCTTAAAAGCCTCCCGAAAACTCCATTGGAAGCTGGGAAGAGCTCGAAGACGCCTTTCGGGCAAATTTTCAAGGGACCTATGTCCGACAACCGGATGCAGACAATTTAAGTCATATAACTCAACAGGCCGAAGAGTCAGCCCGAACGCTTTGGAACAGGTTCCTCACTAAAAATAACCAAATAGTCGACTGTCCGGACGCCGAAGCCTTAGCAGCTTTCAAGCACAGCGTTCGAGACGAATGGCTTGCCAGACACCTCGGCCAAGAAAAGCCGAGAACAATGGCAGCATTAACAAGCCTCATGACCCGCTTTTGCGTGGGCGAGGACAACTGGTTAGCCCGATGCAGCACCAGCGACCCAAGTACATCCGAAGTCAGGGGAGGAAACGGGAAATCACGACGCAGCAAAAACAAGCGCCAGAATAAAGAAGATAGCCCGAAGAGCACAGCGGTAAACGCCGGATTCAGAAGCTCTCGGTCAGGTCAGCAAAAGCTGCCCTCCAAAGGCAACAGAGACGAACTGTCCAGCCTAAACAAGATTCTGGACCAAATATGTCAGATCCATAGCACCCCCGATAAACCTGCAAATCATACCCATAGAGAATGTTGGGTCTTCAAGCAGTCCGGCAAGCTCAACGCCGAACATAAGGGGCAGGATACACCAAGCGAAGACGAGGACGAGGCTCGCAAGCAAAACACTGGGGAACAAAAGAAATTCCCACCAGAAGTCAAAACAGTAAACGTGTTACACGTGACAAAGGGGAGAAACAAAGCGGCACTCCTAGAGACACATGCCTCAGGGCCTATCACCGCGGAGTTCTGCCACTGGTCGTCCCAACCGATCACCTTCGACCATCGGGATTACTCGGCAAGTATCCGGCATGCAGGATGGGCTGCCTTGGTATTAGACCCAATAATTGATGGATACCACTTCACACGAGTCCTGATGGACGGCGGCAGCAGTCTAAACCTGATATATCAGGACATAGTCCGAAAAATGGGGATAGACCCAACAAGAATCAGCCATAGCAATACTACCTTTAAAGGAGTAACGCCAGGCCCAGAAGCCCATTGCACGGGCTCCCTGCTACTAGAGGTTATATTCGGTTTTCCCGATAACTTCCGCCGCGAAAAGTTAACCTTCCACATCGCTCCGTTCCAAAGTGGCTATCAAGCACTACTCGGATGCGAAGCTTTCGCTTGCTTTAACGCAATACCGCATTATGCTTCTCTCATGCTTAAGATGCCCGATCCACGCGGCATCATTACATTAAATGGAAATATTGAGTGCTCCATGCGCACGGAAGACCGTGCGGCTGCCTTGGTAGCCGCACACTAAACAGCCTCACCAACTAAGCATCTGACAGGTCGTTAAGACCATGTACGCGGTTAGACGAGTCCGGCGCAGCTATATGTAATTGATACGGGTTTGATGGCTATACCCCTATTACAATACAAGGGGCTCAACGCACGCAAACAAGTGGCAATTAAGCTCAACTTTACTCATCTTGAACTGTACATGGTTTCTTTAGTATAACTACCTTTTTGCATGACAACTTTTCAACTAACTTCCTCTCTTTTACAGATGACCATCGTCCTACACCCGTCCAGGATACGGCACGACGGAGACACAGGCGCAGACGTGCAGCAGGGACCCGTTCCGATTCTTTTTAGATTAAGACCCTGCGTAAACCTTTTTTTACTGTCTCTTGTTGATATACATCCCCCGGATTCTCAGTACAATTGAGAAGGATGCTGACGTATTGGCATGTGGCCACGTTAGAATATTGCACGTACCTGGACACCGGGGGCTTATTACAAAGGGCACTACTTAAGCCCGGTTTCCACCATAAAGACCGAATACCTTGGGGAGTATTCGGCATCGCGAGTTTGGCCTTATATGCATCAGCTCTGAATCATGTCTTTGGTCAAATGTTGGGTTTGCCCAGCTCCTGTGTTTTGCTGCCTTACGTTCTGCTCTATCGGCTAAGGCGGCACCAGGAGAACTACTGCGATTGTGCCCTGGTTCATCCGGACGAGCACCTCAGTAGAGAAAGCCGAAAACTGACTGTCATGATATAGCGTGAGACTGGTCAACCACTCGATGACCTACCGGAATCTTCGGGATTCCTCCGCCTTAACAAAGGGCCGTTTCCCGGCCAGGCATGTACGCACCCCGAATTCGGATGAGTGCGGAGCCACCAGGGGCTATATAGTAGCCCCACTGTCAAACTCCTCTAGCAAAGTGAAAGTGTTAAAGCATTATAGTCTGATTGCCTAGTTCACTGTGCTATAACCTCCTTAATGGACCAAGACGTTGGATCAAGTGTGAACATGCGCCTTCTGTGAACACCCCCGCATTATATGCGTGGGGGCTGAAGCCGACGACTGCCATCTTTCAGGTTATATACATATATACATAAACGGCCGCACAGGAGGCATCATAGTACTTTCGGGCAAAAGTATAAATACAGCCTTGATGAACTCAATAAAACATTGTTTTTACAATGGGAATACATGTCACTCAAACATAATATTCTTCGAGCACTGAGCCTCTATCGAACGAGCGCCTTCAAGAACTTCTTCAAAGTGCTCGGCAGCCACTCGGCCTATGGGCGAACCCTGTGCCGCAACAGTGGTGGCATCCATCTCCACCCAGTATGTTTTGACATGGGCAAGGGCCATCCGCGAGCCTTCTATGCACGCCGACCTCTTTACAGCATCGATGTGTGGCACAACACCAAGGAATTGTTGCACTAAGCCAAAGTAGCTATTCGGCCTTGGCCCTCTCGGCCACATATGATCCACAACGGACCTCATGGCAAGTCTGGATAATCTATGGAGCTTGGCCGACTCGGCCATTTGCTCATTCAATAGCAGTTGGACGGGCTGGAGCATGAAACTGTGACCAAAACAGTTTTTCCACTTCGTGATCTTTCCGATCCTTGAAGTACTCGGCCGCATCAGCAGCACTTACAGCCAAATCCACGTAGGCGCAGAACTCCATAGCCGGTCCAGAGGTGCATACTTCGGATCCCCAAACTTAGTCCACAACAAAAAGGGCTTCCCGGATACAATATCCATAGCTTGATGCAGCTCCTCCTTCGCCGCTCTAATTTGGGAGCGGGCTTCCTTGGCAGCCACCCGGGCCTTTTCCAGGTCCATCGCCTTCACCCAGTTTTCTTCTTCAAGAAGCTGGTAACGGTCAGCAGCAGCTTTTAACTCTACAGCCATCTTGGCTATTTTTTCCTTGCTCTCGCAATGCGCGGCTTGTTCGGCCCTTAACTCAACGATCACCTTTAAAGCGGCCGCATTGCTATTCCTTGCTTGCTCCTAGGCTCGGGCAAGCTCCGCCCGAAGGGTCTCCACGGTGGCAGCTCCATCTGCAGGCACAACACATTAAAGATACTGGCGTCATGCTGCTCTTATTACGTGACAATCACTAGAAAAATGACCTACCCTGTGCCACGTCAAGCCGCTTATTGACAAGCATGATGTCAGCATCTGCCGCATCTAGCTGCCGCTTTAGTTCAGCAAACCCTTTAGTCCGGCTAGCCACCGGAGCTTCAACTACCTGCGCATACAGGCGGTCTGGTTATTACCTGGGACTATGATCCTCTGTTTGCCGCCGTTTTCGACGACAACCAGAGTCTCAGGGGCTACTATCTACACATGGCACATCTAAAAATGTGCAGTACTGTCAAAAATGTACATCATTTCACATACCTCAAAACCTGTCAGTAGACTCATAAAGGCTTCATGCAACCCGCTTTCGGCGGACGAAATCCTTTCAATCACCGTACCCATCAACGTACGGTGCTATTCTGAGATAGTCGCTCGCTCTAGCAGATCCCTCAGTACGTCCGACCGCACACCAGACGGTGTCGGACTCTTTTGATTGCTCTCTTCAAGAGCCGGATACTGAGAACTTCGGGTGGCCATAGGATTACCTTCTGGCCTAGCCGGATCAGGAGAAACCCTCCGCGACGACACCTCGGGGTCGCCCGTCTCGTGAGGCGGTGTGGCAGGGGGAGGCGTTTCACTCTCCATCATCTCTGGAAGAAGATCCCCTGAAGACGAGCTCTGCTGAGAAGGGCTAAGATCCGAACTGCAAGATAAATGCTTTGGTTATTTTCTTCAGAAGCAAAGCGAGATATTTTCATTATTAAGTACCCTTTTACTTACAGCTCGGTGGAGGGATGATCCCCTTGAGGGCATAGTGCGTCCAGGGTAGCCCTCGAGGCAGGACCCTCTGGTGAAGATTTCTTCCCCCGTTTGGATACCTTAGTTTCCGGATCTTCAGAGGTAGTCCTCTTCCTTCCCTGGGGAGAGAGAATGTCAGATTCTTCCCCTTGGTTATCCTCCCTCGCGGAGGTGCTCATTCCCTTAATTGGAATAGGTAGCGATGGAGGCCCGCTTTTGCCCTCTTTATTTCCCCTTCATCTTTCTTTGAGGGCACTAGACAAGGGGCTGGCTCGAGCATCTTTTCCAACACCGGATTGTCCAACCCTTCAGGAAGGGGGGCTGAACACCGGATCATCTTCGCCTTTGTTATCCAGTCCTGGTCAAAGAGCGATTCTTCAAAATGATGTCATGATAAATAAAAGGACACTGTGTTCGGCCATGGGATTACTTACTTGGGCAGTGGGGCGGTTGCAGCTCAGGCCCACGTCCTCGGTAGTGTCCGGACACTCTATTTGGGGTCCGAAGAACGATTTGTACATCTCCTCGTGCATCATGCCGAGGAAATTCTGAATAGTGTGCGGTCCTTCCGGGTTGAATTCCCACATGCGGAGGGGCCGACGTTTGCAAGGCTGGACTCGAGGAACCAGCATAACTTGCATTACCATAACCAGACTGAAATCGCCCTCGAAGAGATCTCGGATACGGCTCTGCAGTATTGGCACGTCCTTGGCTGGACCCCAGCTCAGTCCCCTGCTGATCCATGACATCAGTTGTGATGGAGGTCCCGAGCGAAAGGTGGGGGCAGCTACCCACTTGGCACTCGAGGAGCTGTGACGTAAAACCACTCCCGTTGCCACAATCCGGACACCTTTGGAAAGGAACCCTTTGGCCATGGAGCGTCAGCAATTTTGCTTATTAGAGCACCTCTGCACGCTGTGTACTACCCCTCGACCATCTTTGGCTTCACATCGAAGGTCTTGAGACAAAGGCCGAAGTGAGCGGTAATGCGGAGGAAGGCCTCACAAACGACAATAAATGACGAGATGTGAAGAAGGGAATTTGGGGCCAGATCATGAAAATCCAGCCCGTAATAGAACATAAGACCCCTAACAAAGGGATCCAGAGCGAGGCCTAGTCCTCGGAGGAAGTGGGAGACGAACACAACGCTCTTGTTGGGTTCGGGAGTAGGGACGACCTGCCCTCGGGCGGGCAGCCTATGCGAAATTTCGAAGGTCAGATATCTGGCCTCCCTCAACATCTTGATGTCCTCCTCCGTGACAGAGGAAGGCATCCACCGGCCTTGAAGGTTGGATCCGGACATGATTGAAGGTCCGAAGCACCTGACCTGGGCTTTGGGTGTTAGAAATCGAGGCGGGGGAAGGATTCGATTGAGCATGGGAGGGAAAAAGAAAAATCCTTGTCCCTTTATAAAGGGGATGAATATCAGGCGTTCTCCTCGTGGCCGTTCGAGACTTACCTAAGATCTAGGAGTCATACCAATAGGCACGGTTGGGTTACCCACGTTTGTATTGATGAGAATCCCGTGATAAGGGGAACACGATCTCTGCTTTGACAAGACGTGTCAAGAAACCGCCTCGCGTTATGTGCGGGGCTGGTTAAAGAAAAACAGTTCAAATAATTACTGGGCCGTGGCGTGAAGTCATGCTGCCAAAATGTGTCAGCAGATTAGATTTGTGGAAACATTATTCTCTCTACGATGGTATGTGGAACGTATTTTGCAGGGTCAGACACTATCCTTGTATTCAAACTCTTCCATGGTGTATTCGGAGGAGGAACCCGCCTTGCAATGCCGAAGACAACACTGCGCGCCAGATTTATCGTCATTGAAGCCTGGTTCAGGGGCTACTGAGGGAGTCCTGGATTAGGGGGTCTCCGTACAGCCGGACTATATCCTTTGGCCGAACTGTTGGACTATGAAGATACGAGATTGAAGACTTCGTCCCGTGTCTGGATGGGACTCTACTTGGCGTGGAAGGCAAGCTAGGAAATACGGATATACATATCTCCTCCTTTGTAACCGACCTTGTGTAACCCTAGCCTCCTCCGGTGTCTATATAAACTGGAGGGTTTTAGTCCATAGGACAAGATACAATCATACCATAGGCTAGCTTTTAGGGTTTAGCCTCTCAGATCTCGTGGTAGATCAACTCTTGTACTACTCATATTATCAAGAATAATCAAGCAGGACGTAGGGTTTTACCTCCATCAAGAGGGCCCAAACTTGGGTAAAATATCGTGTCCTCTGCCTCTTGTTACCATCCGCCTTAGACGCATGGTTCGGGACCCCCTACCCGAGATCCACCAGTTTTGACACCGACAAGTAGTATTTCAAAATTACATGGGCCCGGCCTACAAATAAGGTGGCACGACACCTATATTAAGCCATGGACGATATTATGAAAGGGCATCTTGTATATTTCGTCCATGTTCTTGTACGTCATCATGGTGACTCCCAAGTGCTGAAAACTCCACCAGAAACTCCGTTCCCCTTGCGCATGCCATCATCTCCATGCTTGATCATGTTTCAATTTTCATCCTTCTTGTCGAAGCTAGGCCCCTCATTTGTAAGCAAAATAAATGTGGTGTCATGTGAGCGTCGACTATGTGACACTTCACCATTGTTTGGGCCTAGGGGAAGGCATTGGGAAGTAATAAGTAGATTATGGGTTGCTAGAGTGATAGAAGCTTAAACCCTAGTTTATGCGTTGTTTCATAAGGGGCGGATTTGGATCCATATGTTTCATGCTATGCTTTGGTTTACCTTAATACTTCTTTTGTAGTTGCGTATGCTTGCAAGAGGGGTTAATCATAAGTGGGACGCTTGTCCAAGGAAGGGCAGTACCCAAGCCCCGGTCCACCCACATATCAAATTATCAAAGTACCCAATCCGAATCATATGAGCGTAATGAAAACTAGCTTGACGATAATGCCCATGTGTCCTCGGGGGCGCTTTCCTTTATATAAGAGTTTGTCCAGGCTTGTCCTTTGCTACAAAAAGGATTGGGCCATCTTGCTGCACCTTATTTACTTTTATCACTTGTTACCCGTTACAAATTACCTTATCACAAAACTATCTGTTATCGATAATACAATGCTTGCAGAGAATACCTTACTGAAAACCGCTTTTCATTTCCTTCTACTCCTCGTTGGGTTAGACAATCTTACTTATCGATTGACTACGATAGATCCTCTATAGTTGTGGGTCATCAGCTGCTAACGCGACACTACGATCAGAGACCCTTCCACGAAACTGTGTGCGATGCATTAATCACAAACAGGGATGTAAAAAACTCGTCAAAAAAGGTGCAAAATGTTTGCGATGGCAGAGCCATGAAACACGGTTTAGATTTTAGTTGTGTGTGCGATGCAGGGCACATAGTTAATTCATTCGAACTATTTGCGATGAGGGAGAACAACAGAAACAGGCAGCCATATCAATGTGTGTGATATATGGCATACAGTTTCCTCCGATAAATTGTTTGCTATTAGGGAGTGCAATAGAGACGGTTAGCTAGATCAAAGTGTGTGTGATATATGGATATATGGCATACGGTTCACTCAGACGAACTGTTTTCGATTAGGGAACACAAAAATGGTTCAACTTAACAAGATGTGTGTGATACGTGGCAAACAGCCGACTCAGATGAACGGAGCTCGCCGCGGCCGCCTCAATGGTGAGCAAAACGCTGGGAAGAACGCGAGCAAAGTGCGCCGTGGCCGCCTCAATGGCGAGCAACCACGTGGTCAATCTTCTGCCATCAAGAAATTTTGACCTTGTTTTCTCGTCACATTGCAGATTACAACTCAATAAGTAATTGCAAATCTGTTCACACCTATCAAACTAATATGTGTTCACACTTAGCACCGGGCTATAAAAACTACCCACTCAAAAATTACTTCACAGTTCCTCTCCTCATCACCCACAAAACTAGTCTTTCCTGTAAAGTCATGCCGCCATGACTGGTAGGAGGAGTTTAGGGTGGACATATAAGCAGGCAGCAGAGACCAAGGTCGCGGAAGCACTAGAGAAGTCCCGCACGAAGCCACAGCCGCAACAGAGATGTCCCGGTGCGCAGCGGAGCCCTCGAACGAGCACTCACAGACACGCGAGGGCTCTCACAGGCGCATTCGTGGCATCGGCCATCGCGACGAGCTGGCGTTCCTTAAGTCCTTTGCCGGCGATAATGACATTCTCGCTGGCGTCACTACGCAACAGGAGCTAGTCGACGGCTTGATGAAGCTGCTCAAATTTAGCGATGCCTCAGTTGACAAGGCGACTGGCCTCGTCGAGCAACTCATGGGTGACAATGCCAAGCTCCTCAAGGTGCTCGCCAAGAAGGAGGAGGAGGCCGCCGACTGGAAGATGCTGCATGAGCAGAGCAGTGCCTCGGGGATGATGCTGATTGCGGTTGTCGAGGAACTAATGGGTGACTTGAACTAATGGGTGGTGTAATACATGGCTGCTCTCAAGCAAAGTCATGATGAATTAAAGAAGGAGCTGGAGGACGTCGTTGCCCGGCGATCCATCGATGAGTAGAGACAATAGAGACCCAGATAGTTGTCTGCAATTTCCTTCTTCTCTTGCCCCTGTGTCTTCCGGGCTTTGCCACATGTGGCATTTTAAATTATCCGGAATATGCAAGACAATTATTATGTGCGCCATTGTAAATTTGTCATCGTATTATTCGTTGCCATTTTATTTGTGGTCGTATTATCTGTTGCCCTATGTGGCAATTTAAATTACGGCGGAATACGAGTTGAAAACACGAACAAAGCAAATGCTGCCATGGCATCACAAGCAAACATCCTCTGTCCAGGTGCTTTAATCAACCCATTAATGGAGGGGTTGTGAGAGAGGCGGGTGGCGGCTGGTGCATGGAGGTCAAAGAGCTCGCTTCCCGGTTAGCATGGGCGACCTTGCTGCTCACACATGTCCCGTTAAGCCTGTGAGGTGGACAGGATGCACGCGTCTCGTCGAGCCTGCGCGGCGGACTGCTCGCACGCCTCCCTTCGAGCCTGCACGGCGGACTTCTCGTGCTCGTCCCATCTAATCAAACAGCTGCACGCTCGCCACAGAATATGGTTAAATTTCGACACGGTTAATATAATACAACTGTTTGCGATATTAACGTGTCAGCTTTTTGTTTCAAAAAGGACTTCGTTGGCTACTAATGTGTGTGCCTCTTCTCAAACTGGACAATTTTTTTACCACGACATATATGTGCCATGTCATGAAACCATGCCAGGTTTCATGTTTTTTGGGTGAGTTTTTGATTTACAGGGATTTAAAAACCGAGAATCTCAATGTTTTAGGACGACGACAAGTTTGTAATTCATTCCCATTCCTTAAATGAGACCTAAACATGCACCCAATGACACATGTACGATTTCCCACCCATTTTGTTCACTTCAGCATGTGCTTGTAGTTCAAATTTGAATTATGGACTACATTAAATGCATAGAAAACTTAATTAATAATATATACAATGGCCAAACAAACCCTGAACAGTTTCAAATTTCAGCAGGACACTCCTGTTATTCTATGTTGCTTGTAGAAAACAATGTTCAAGGTGAGAAGAGGCAATGGTTATCGTTTCGCCCACAAGAGGGGCATGTTTCCCTACCGGAACCACGAGGGTTGCGACAGGCTCCGGTTTGTAAGAGGCTTGTAATATAGCTTCACCCAAATTGGACAATTATATGTACCATGTAGTGACACCATGCCAATTTTCATGATTTCCTGGGGAGTTTTTGATTTACAGAGATTTAAAAACTGAGTTTCGCAATGTTTGTGGCCAAGCCAGGACGGCGAGATGGTTGAATCCGTTCCCACTCATTCCATGGGACCTAAACATGCACCCCAAGGAAACATGTACGTTTTTTCTAGTCATTTTGGTGCACTGGAGTGTGTATTTGTAGTACGGATTTGAATAATGGACATTAAATGCCTAGAACACTCAATTAATGAATTAAAAAGGTCAAACAAACCCTGAATAATTTTAAAGTTCAGAGCAAATCTCCCGTTGTTCTGGGTTGCGTGTAGAAGAAAATACAAGGCTAGAAGAGGGAGCGATTATCGTTTGGCCCAGTAGGGGACACGTTTCCCTATCAAAACCACGAGGGTTGTTGCGACAGGCTCCGGTTTGTAAGAGGTTTTCAATAAAGCTTGGCCCAAATTGGCAATGTTTTTACCACGACATATATGTGCCATGACGTGACACCATGCCACCTTTGATGACTTTCTGGTGAGTTTTGGATTTATGGGGATTTAAAAAACGAGATTCGAAATGTTTGAGGGTGAGCTAGGACACCGGTACAGTTGTAATTTGTTCCCATTCCTGGCATGGGACCTAAACATGCACCCAAGGACACATGTATAATTTTTCTAGCCATTTTGGTGAACTGGAGCATCTATTTTTAGTTCAGATTTGAATTATGAACATTAAATGCCTAGGAAACTCAATTAGTGTATAAAAAGGCCAAACAAGCCCTGAATAAGTTTAAATTTTAGCACGGATACCATGTCATTCCATCTTGCCCGTGGAAGAAAATACAAGGCGAAAAGAGGGAGTGATTACGTTTTGCCCACAAGGGGAACACGTTTCCCTATCGGAACCACGAGGCTTCTTTGAGAGAAGCTCCGGTTTGTAAGAGGTTTGAAATAAAGCTTGGCCCAGATTGGACAATGTTTTTACCGCGACATATATGTGCCATGATGTGACACCATGCCATCTTTGATGACTTTCTGGTGAGTTTAGGATATACGGGGATTTAAAAACCGAGATTTCAAATGTTTGAGGACAAGCCAGGACGCGGATACGGTTGCAATTCATTCCCATTCCTGGCATGGGACCTAAACATGCACTCAAGGACACATGTATAATTTTTCGAGCCATTTTGGTGAACTAGAGCATGTATTTGAAGTTCATATTTGAATTATGGACATTAAATGTCTAGGAAACTCAATTAGTGTATAAAAAGGCCAAACAAACCCTGAATCTTTGCCTAATAATAAAGCACGAAGACTTTCATAGTTCTCCATACGTTTATTCAATCTATAAAAAAACTATAAAAAACTATCGGGAAAATAGCAAGTGCCGGCGGTCGAGCTCATAACCTCTTGATAGTTCTCCATAGGTCTGGTTTTCCTTCTGTTAATTGTCCGTTTCGATCGTACGAAGCGGCAACTGCCAAACAAAAGTTCTATCGTATACAAACTAAATAAAAAGCTAATCCCATGTTGTATGTAGGTCAAGACACTATAAAGGTAAAGGTAAGTTAATCTCTCCTCTCTTCCCGATCCAGCACTCCGGCCTCCCCTCCTATCTCTCCCGATCTAGAACTCTGTTTTGGGTCAACAAGCAATCCACGCGGTTGGGCTCCTGGGATGTCGCAGTCAAGGTTGGATCGGCGGCCTTCCGTGGCACAGTGGCAACAAAGTCCGGCGAGGTTCCGTTGGATTGGGTTGTGGCCGATGTGCTCGAGGTTGAGTGGACGGCAAAGCGCGCGGCAGGGCCAGCTGCGGAGGCCTACAGTGGCGCGTCAAGGTCATGCGTGCGAGGCGGTCGATGGAGGATTGACGGCGCTGGGACAGGAGGAGGTCGTCCGACTTACTCGGCTAGCGGTCACGCCCACAGCCGCCTCACTGGTCTCTACCGCCGACAAATAGCGAGGCTGCCAACTCTATTTTCTTATATGTACATGACTACACTACTCCACTAGCATCATCAATGAGCACGCCCACAACCGCGACAACGAACTGCTCTGTTGGCCACGAGCGGCACCAATATGAGGACTCCCAGTTTTAGGACACACGGCCTCCCAGAAGGAAAATAGCGTCTCCAAAGAATCCATAGCCAAGGCGGGTGGGACAGAGTATTGCATGACATAGAGCCTACCGTCTCCATGCCGTGGTTGCCACAGGAAAGAGGAGTATTCCATGACGCCATGTGGTCGCCGAGGAGCCTAGCGACGTTGGCCCAGGCTAGACGACGACGATGCCGAGCGCCGTGTATAGGAAGAACCGAAGAGATGATCCTTGGTCGGAACTCGAAACACGATATGTAATCGTCGTACGTTGGAGGACTCAACCACCGATGTCGGGCTCGACGGAGATCGGATGAGAAAGAGAGGCTCCAGCAACGGCGAGGGCTTGCAAATGGTGCCCGTGCGCCGTGCTGGGTGGTTGATACGTTGACGAGTTTGGCTTCTGCTTCCAGTGCATAGTCTGGGTTGCTGGGGGATTTGGGGTGTGGTGCTCCTACGCTAAGTCTGCAAAACCGGCACGATCTACATCTATGAGCGTCTCTTCGTCTTTCTGGATGTGCCATTGCCATGCTCCGCGCAAACGACATCAAGGAGGGTAGCAACCTTGGCCTCTATTGCCTCATATGTCGCCATGTCCTCTGGCCTGCATCCTCTAACTGGCGGCCGCATTTGTGAAGAACTTACGGAAAACAAGGCCGCTGTCGGTGGGAAGTCCCGAGTGGTCCGTGTCAAGGGCGAAGACATTGCTAGCGAGGTACAGAGCGATGCCGCAACTTCTATTGCACTTCACGTTAGTCTAACCATATTGGTTTTGAGATGCTTCCTAGCTAAGTCTGCTTAGTAAGTTGGCATTTGCCTTGGTTCTTTATTAGAGCAACATGCTTTCTCCACCCCGTTTGAGTGTTCTCTGATGTCTCTGGCGGCTCGAGCTAAGACTGGGGAAGGAGCAACACCAATGTTTCTTTTAGTTGTTTCAATTGCAAGAACAACGCGTCCATGAAAATTTGATTTTACTTGCTGATTCCCACTATGCCTTTATATTATTTGAGAATCCAAGTTTTGTAGAAAAGAAACGCGAAGAGGGTAGTGAAGATTGGACCTCAATCCTAGCACTCTTAATTGAAGCAAATAAAAAATCGGGCTCCGCAAGAGTATCTGACCTTTTGGCATCACCAGATCAAACGTGGCGCTGACGACAAGCGTACAATATTTTCATCTACCATCTAAAGTCTGCGTACAATATTTTCATTTAGCATCTGCTGTCTGAACATTAGTATTTTCATCAGCCTTGAAACAAACATTAGCATTAACCGTGAGTACTGAATCTCTCACTAAGAAAGGACCTAAAGAATTAATATTCTCCAAACAAGTGCACATATATTAATTTAAGATCCTTATGCCATGCTCATCATCTCTCTTTCTTACATTTACACTCTGGAACACATGAAGAGGTGGACGGCCTGTAGCTTTAGACTATTTTAGGCACATTAAGAAAATGACTAGTAAATGTCTAATTTGTTTCCATACACAGCTATGTATATTTTGTTACTACTTCCTCTGTCCCAAAATACTAACCATAAGACACTTACTTTGGAACGAAGGGAGTAAAATTTTACTAGATATGAAAAACACCATGTGCAACGCTAGGTCAATGTGAAACACATCAATACATCATTCATCAGTCTAACTCATTATGTGTACATCAACGCAGTTTGCTCAGCAAAAATATATTTTGTTGTGGTGCCTTAGGAAATCAAGTCGTGACGAGACCACAATGTTTTTAGTTTTCGGAATGGTTTTTTAAAAGCAATAATTCAACATGGTGTCCGGGCTCATCTGGATCCATTGAACAGTAAAATAAAAAATAACAGTAACATTCAAAAAAAAATCTGAAATCCTTTTTGCATGCAAGATGCTTGAGTGCGCCAGGTGCGTGCAAAAATTCGTTGGTAAATGACATTCATGGAGCTTGCGCCAAGAAAGATAAATTCGGCTATGAACAGTACATAATTTTTCAAAGTTTCTCAAAGGACCGAAATTTGTCTTTTGTCACGAGCTCCTTGAATGCCAAAACTTCACTAAATTTGGCATGCATATCACACATTCGACCATCTTGCACCACAAAAAAATTCGATTTTTTTGAAATTTTCTTGCTATTTTAAATTGTTTTACTGTTCACACCCGAGAGCATTTAGACATGGGTGCAGGATAGACACGCTCTTTTAAAAGTCCCTTATCTCATCATGACATATGTTTCATATATAGTTTATGAAATGAAATTTAAAAGTCCTTATCTCATTCTGGCATATGTTGCAGGCTCTTTTTATGTGTACCACATCTACATAGTCTTATTGTTTTTCTCCGGGCATATTTGCTAGTAAGTTTAAATTTCAGGACGGATATCCTGTCATTCCATGTTGCCCGTAGAAAAATATACAAGGCGAAAAGAGGCAGTGATTATGTTTCGCCCACAAGGGGGACACGTTTCCCTATCGGAACCACAAGGCTTCTTTGAGAGAATCTCCAGTTTGTAAGAGGCTTGTAATAAAATTTTTGCCAAAATGGACAAAAAAATTCCTCGACATATATGTGCCATGTCGTGACACCATGCCAGGTCTCACGATTTTTAGGTGAGTTTTGGATTTACGGGGATTTAAAAACCAAGATTCTTCTCACGAAATGTTTTCAAATAGCACATGGTTCACTCACGAAAGCGGTGTGCCTACCAAACCGTGGCCGATGCCCCCTCCCCCTCGGCTGTGTGCGCGATCTGAGTCGTGCGTTCTGATTGGTCAGAACCCAAACCCCACGGATCGTACGTGTGTACCGTTGGATGCTCCCAGATAGAACGGCAACCCTGAGCCCTTTTGACAACACATGTACTACATGGGTAAGCACTGTGCGCCTGCGTCGTGCTAGCTCATGCTTCCTTCTCTACTAGGTTCTCTAAACAGACTACCGTTTCTCGCCACTCCTATCATCGGTTTCCCACCTCTTCTCCCGTCATTTTCCCGCTACCAGTGTCAGTGCTCATTGAAGGCTAGCGGCGACACACCGGCCATGTAAATATCCCACACAGTTTCTAAAAGAACAAATGTGTGTGATAGGAGAGAGTAGGTCCCATAGGGTGACCAGCGTGAAACGCCTTAATGGCAAGGAGGCAATTCTTATCAACAAGGGGCGGCTTCCCATCCGCTAGCCTAGTCGAATAAAACGCAGAAGCTAAGCATGCTCGGGGTGGAGTAGTGTAAGGATAGGTGACCCGGTGGGAAGTTGCATATCTCAAGCTTCATTTAAATGCCATGACACGGTCATTATAGAGATATAGTATATCTCTATAGTGACCTATTATGGCAATTATATAAACCTTGGGATCCTTGTTTTGCTAATTTGTAGACTATGCTTTTATGGGTTATATTTTGCTCTAAAAAAATTAAAGAATGATTGACTTGACCTATCATGGCGATTATATAAACCCACTATGTTTTTATGGGTTATTTTTTGCTCTAAAAAATTAAAGAATGATTGACTTGACCTGTCATGGCGATTATATAAACCTTTTTCAGGTTGCATGCAGGGTATAGGGGGTAGGGTGTTCTTCTCGAGCATGTCTCCCTTGTGCGGCTTATAGACACGACACATATCTATGGGCTCCCTGAGGTATATATACTATCCTTTACCGACAATTGGGGGGCCCACACAATCTATCCGTTTGACCCAACAATGAGAAGGGTTTTACCATGATGGTTTCCTATTGATACTAGTAAGGTACACGTGCATTACACGCATGAGATTTGTAACCAAATTATGAACAAATACCATACTATAGCATGTAAGCTTTGATTCATATATGCATGGTGTAGATGTTCGTTTAATTCTTATAGTTCATCTCATCCAAAATCAATTATTTTTATAAAAAAAATCTATTTTACGATTCATGGAATTGTGCATTGTAAAGCATAAAGTAAAAACAAAATGTGACAATTCATTTAGAAAAAAAGTTTGGGCAATAAAGATATGGAAGATTCTAGAGAACAAAGGAGAAGTGCTTGTGTTTTGAGGTTTGTGCATTATGCTTAATTTCAACCATGGAGTCTTCTAGATTGTCACGTGGCAGAATCTGGTGGAATGTAGATGATATCCAACGACCAGTAGTGCTAGGATTTACCATCTATGTACCGTCGGATTGGCTTCATCCAATAACCAACTTTAAAAGTTATTCACACACTATATAGGGGTATAGATATAGATATAGATATGTCCCATGCTAGACCAAATAAAGTTTGAGCGCATGCGTGGGACGAACCACCCCCCGCCTCGAAGTTTGGAAACCGACATCGTACGTATTGAACCAGGCTTGGAGTTGGGTACGGTGTTCTGTTTGTAATGTGGTTGGTGGCCCATCGAAGTTATGTATTCGGGATTTAAACACATCACACACCACCGTACCCGTACATATTTTCGGGACGCATGTAGTGTATACGGGGTCTTCTGATCGACCACGTCTCCCTTGTGCAGGTTTTTTTGTGATGACACGCATATCTGTGGGCTCACCGAGTGTATATATATCATCCCTTTGACCGATAATGAGGGGTATGTGTTGGCCATGAATGGATTCCTCCTAGTTCGTGTTAGGGCCAGTCACCGTCACATGTCGCTCAACCAAAGCTCGAGCGCATGCGTTGTCAGGATTCCCCCCCCCCCCCACATGCTCGGATTGCTGGGTTCGTCCTACATCATACCCTGCGTATCTCGTCCTTAACTGCCTTGCCTTTATGGTTGTTGTCTGTATCAAGAGGTAGGCACCACGCCTAAATTGTACATTATTCTATATTGAAAACACACATCACCCCTTCCCAACGTACATCATTTTGGGCCGCATGCAAGAGGTGCTGGTTTTGTGGTCCCTCTCATGCGATTTCTATGATGGTTCAATCTATTGGCCCAAGTAGTTTATCGACAACAACAGCTGTCGTTTGACCAAAGATAGATTCATTGGTCTGTCTTATGGTAGGTCATGGTGACATGCATGTATGACCAAAGTATCAATCATTACGTGCATCCGCCCCACTGATATGAAGTGGGGGGTGGTGGGCCAAGCATCCTAGTGAAGGAAATATGCCCTGGAGGCAATACTAAAGCTGTTATTTATATTTCATCATATCATGATAAATGTTTGGTATTCATTCTAGAATTGTATTAACCGGAAACTTGATACATGTGTGAATACATAGACAAAACAAAGTGTCTCTAGTATGCCTCTACTTGACTAGCTCGTTCATCAAAGATGGTTAAGTTTCCTAACCATAGACATGTGTTGTCATTTGATGAACGGGATCACATTATTAGGAGAATGATGTGATGGACAAGACCCATCCGTTAGCTTAGCAAGTTGATCGGTCAGTTTTATTGCTATTGCTTTCTTCATGACTTATACATGTTCCTCTAACAATGAGATTATGCAACCCCCGAATACCGGAGGAACACCTTCTGTGCTATCAAACGTCACAACGTAACTGGATGATTATAATGATGCTCTACATGTGTCTCCGATGGTGTTTGTTGAGTTGGCATAGATCGGGATTAGGATTTGTCACTCCGTGTATCGGAGAGGTATCTCTGGGCCATCTCGGTAATGCACATCACTATGAGCCTTGCAAGCAATGTAACTAATGAGTTAGTTACAAAATAATGCATTACGGAATGAGTAAAGAGACTCATCGGTAACGAGATTAAACTAGGTATGATGATACCGACGATCGAATCTCAGGCAAGTAACATACCGATGACAAAGGGAATGACGCATGTTGTTATGCGATTTGACCAATAAAGATCTTCATAGAATATGTAGGAGCCAATATGAGCATCCAGGTTCCGCTGTTGGTTATTGACTGGATATGCATCTCAGTCATGTGTACATAGTTCTCGAACCCGTAGGGTCTGCACGCTTAACGTTCGATGACGATTTGTATTATGAGTTATGTGATTTGATGACCGAAGTTTGTTCGGAGTCTCGGATGAGATCACAGACATGATGAGGAGTCTCGAAATAGTCGAGAGGTAAAGATCGACATATTGGAAGGCTATATTCGTACATCGAAATGGTTCCGAGTGATCCGGGTATTTTTCGGAGTACCGGAGAGTTACGGGAATTCACTGGGGGAAGTTAATGGGCCTTATTGGGCTTTAGTGGAGAGAGGGAAGAAGGGCCATGAGGTGGCACGCGCCTCCCCCCTGCCCAAACCGAATTGGACAAGGGGTGGGGGCGTGCCCCCCCATTCCTTCTCCCTCTCCCTCCTTTCCTTCTTTCCTACTCCGAAAAGGAAAGGAAATCCTACTAGGACTTGGGAGTGCTAGTAGGACTCCCTACACTTGGCGCGCCCCTATGAGGGCCGGCCTCTCTCCCTCCCTCCTTTATATACGTGGGCAGGGGGCACCCCAAAGGCACACCAAGATTTGTCTTAGCCGTGTGCGGCACCCCCTCCACAGTTACATGCCTCGGTCATATCGTCGTAGTGCTTGGGCGAAGCCCTGCGTTGGTAACTTCATCATCATCGTCACCACGCCATCGTGCTGATGAAACTCTCTCTCATCCTCAACTGGATCAAGAGCTCGAGGGACGTCATCGAGCTGAACCTGTCCTAAACACGGAGGTGCCGTACATTCGGTACTTGGATCGGTTGGATCATGCAGACGTTTGACTACATCAACCGCGTTACTAAATACTTCCGCTTTCGGTCTATGAGGGTACGTGGAAACACTCTCCTGTCTCATTGCTATGCATCTCCTAGATAGTTCTTGCATGACCGTAGGAAATTTTTGCATTGTGTATTTAAAGTTTTAAACATCCCCAATATTCCTACATATATTTGGCCACTTCCACGTGCTTCCTGAATTCTGGCCCCTCTCATTGATCTTCGAAGACACTCCCAATGGTGGGCCTGCGCGGTCAAAGTTGTGCATTGGAATTTTGAACATCATAGACCACCCTTTTCACTCATATATATTTGGGCCACATGCTGGTGTGGCTGTCTTCTGACCCTCTCTAACATTCTTTTGGCTGCAAACACTCTGATGACGCTCAATGGACATAATTATAATATCTTAACCGTGTGCGATGCAAGTGCACTGTGAATCACCATGCCGTGTGCGATGCTGCGTCACGACATTGCCCAATATGAGGTAATGGAGCACCAGTTCCCAGAAGGGTTTAAACCCATAAACATCGACTCATACGACGGCACGACGGACCCCGTAGTCTAGATTGAAGATTTTCTTCTCCACATACACATGGCTC
The DNA here is from genome assembly GCF_056163025.1 of Triticum urartu. Lineage (NCBI taxonomy): Eukaryota > Viridiplantae > Streptophyta > Magnoliopsida > Poales > Poaceae > Triticum > Triticum urartu. The sequence continues at coordinate 305,618,279 of NC_141876.1, forward strand.
ATGGTGACGACCTATATGCCATCAAATATCTCCCCTTGAAACTTAAGGGGCCAGCACGACACTGGTTAAACAACCTCCCAGAAAATTCTATTGGCAACTGGGAAGACTTGGAAGGTGCCTTTAGAGACAACTTCCAAGGTACCTATGTACGGCCCCCGGACGCTGATGACCTCAGTCACATAGTCCAGCAACCCGGAGAGTTTGCCCGGAAACTCTGGACAAGGTTCTTAATTGAAAAGAACCAAATCGTTGACTGCCTGGACGCCGAATCCCTCACGGACTTTAAACACAGCGTCCGCGACGAATGGCTCGCCCGACACCTCGGCCAAGAAAAACCATAGTCCATGGCAGCCCTTACCGCACTAATGACCCGCTTTTGTGTGGGAGAAGACAGTTGGCTTGCACGCAGAAGCAATAGCACCAGTGAAGCCGACACCTCTGAAGCCAGGGACGACAATGGAAAACCACGACGCAGCAAGCACAAGCATCGAATCAATAACCAAAATACCGAAGACACAACGGTCAATGCTGGATTTAGCGGCTCTAAATCCAGTCAACGGAAGAAGCCATTCAAAGGAAACAGAGATGGTCCATTTAGCCTAGTCAGAATACTCGATCGGCCTTGCCAGATCCACGACACCCCTGATCAGCCTGCCAATCATACCAACAAAAACTGTTGGGTCTTTAAGCAGGCCGGCAAGTTTAACACCGAACATAAAGGGAAAGGGCCTCCCAGCGAGGACAACGATGAAGAGCCTCGCCCACCGAACACTGGGGGACAAAAGAAATCGCCCCCCCCCCCGAGGTAAAAACGGTGAATATGATACATGTCACACTTATCCCCAAGTGGGAGTGCAACCATGCGTTAAGGTACGCCTACGTAATCGAGCCGGTTGCCCCAAAATTCAACCCATGGTCGGCTTGTCCAATCACCTTCGATCGAAAGGAACACCCAACCAGTATCCGTCATGGAGGTTCGACAGCTCTGGTCCTTGATCCAATCATCGACGGATTCCACCTTACGCGAGTCCTCATAGATTGCCCGCAAAATGGGCATCGATTTGTCAAGAATCAAGCCCACTAAAACTACCTTTAAAGGAGTAATACCTAGTTTAGAGGCCTGCTGTACGTGTGTTGGGGAACGTAGCAATAATCAAAAAAATTCTACGCATCACCAAGATCAATCTATGGAGAAACCCGCAAAGAGAATGGGGAGTTCAACTTCATACCCTTGAAGATCGCTAAGCGGAAGCGTTACAAGAACACGGTTGGTGGAGTCGTACACGCAGCGATTTAGATCGCTGTCGATTCCGATCTAAGCGCCGATCAACAGCGCCTCCACATTCAACACATGTGCAGCCTGGTGACGTATCCCGCGCCTTGATCCAGCAAGGAGGAGGGAGAGGTTGGGGAAGACAACTCCAGCAATAGCATGACGGCCTGGTGGTGGTGGAGCAGCGTGGTTCTCCAGCAGGGCTTCACCAAGCACTACGAAAGACGAGGAGGTGGAGAAGTAGGGTTGCGCCGAGAAGGAGAGACTTTCGTGTATGGTAGCCCCAAAACCCCCACTATATATAGGAGGAGGGGAGGGGGCTGCGCCCCCTCTAGGGTTCCCTCCCTAGGGGGGGCGGCAGTCCTAGATGAGATGGAGGGGTGCGGCCAAGAGGGGGAGAGAGGGGGGCGCCATAGGGTGGGCCTTAGGCCCATCTGCGCCTAGGGTTTCCCCCCTCTTCCCCTTGCTGCGTCTTGGGCCTTGGTGGGAGGCACACCAACCCACTCAGGGTGGTACCTTCCCACTCTTGGCCCATGCAAGCCTCCCGGGCCGGTGGCCCCTCCCGGTGGACCCCCGGAACCCTTTCGGTGGTCCCGGTAAAGTACCAGTGATGCCCAGAACACTTTTGGTGTCCAAATCCTCACTTCCTATATATCATTCTTTTCCTCCGGACCATTCTGAAACTCCTCGTGACGTCCGGGATCTCATACGGGACTCTGAACAATATTCGGTAACCACGTACATACTTTCCCTATAACCCTAGCGTCATCGAACCTTAAGTGTGTAGACCCTGCGGGTTCGGGAACCATGCAGACATGACCAAGATATCTCTCCGGCCAATAACCAACAGCGGGATCTGGATACCCATGTTGGCTCCCACATGTTCCACGATGATCTCATCGGATGAACCACGACGTCAAGGATTCAATCAATCACGTATGCAATTCCCTTTGTCTATCGGCATGTTACTTGCCTGAGATTCGATCGTCGGTATCTCTATACTTCGTTCAATCTCGTTACCGAAAAGTATCTTTACTCGTTCTGTAACGCATGATCCCGGGGCTAACTCCTTAGTCACATTGAGCTCGTTATGATGATGCATTACTGAGTGGGCCCAGAGCTACCTCTCCCTCATACGGAGTGACAAATCCCAGTCTCATTTCTTGCCAACCCAATAGATACTTCCGGAGATACCTGTAGTGCACCTTTGTGACGTTTGGTACACCCAAAGCATTCCTACGGTATCCGGAGTTGCATAATCTCATGGTCTAAGGAAATGATACTTGACATTAGAAAAGCTTTAGCAAACAAACTACACGATCTTGTGCTACGCTTAGGATTGGGTCTTGTCCATGTAGCGACCAGACCTAAAACGGTCCAATCTCTGTGCTCTGGTGTCATCCCTGGATCAGTAATGCTGACACCACACAGTACTTGAAGGATTTATAACAGAGTAGCAATCACACACTTATTACATCGAGTGTCTCAAAAGAGAGCTTATTACAATAAACATGGCATAAGGCCATCTAATAACGATAACAGCAGAAGGCTTGGAAGATAAGCGAGTCCATCAACTCCAACGGCATCACTGAGTATAGAACCACGACCTAAAGGCACCTTACTCGTCGTCTGAAAAGTCTGCAACATGAACGTTGCAGGCCGAAACGGGTCAGCACATGGAATATGCTGGCAATGTAACACATAGAGAGCAATGAAGGAATACGGCTATACTACATGCATATTTGGCTGGTGGAAAGCTCTATGGTTATAGTTTTGCGTAAAGCCAATTTTTCCCTACTGCAAAGGAATACATTTTATTGAACTAACATGGTGGTTGTTAAACATTGAGAGTGTAGACACCCTCTCAATCCCAATTAAGCATCATCATTCAAGCCAAACAAAATTAATTAGAGTAACATGACGAGATTCACATGATAATCCGAGTACTAGATACTCAAAATGTCCATAACCGGGGACACGGATAACCATGATTAGTTTATACACTCTGCAGAGGTTTGCGCACTTTTCCCCACAAGACTCGACCGCCTCTGTTGGGATTCTCGCACTACATGGTGTTTGAGGAACGGATGACCGAGACATAGTCTTTCAGAAGCGCTAGCACCTTACGATCGGGTAGACCGTTACACCTACTTTCCCCTACATATGCTAGTCTACCACTGTAAGAGTTCGCACAACTTAGTCAACTATGCTAGAGCCCATAGTAGCTTGTGGCTGCACACGAAAGTTTCTAGTATGAATAATCTCATGATCCCTTTGAGCCTGGGTGGCGGTCCAAAAGAAAAACAGGCAATCGCTGGAATACCCAGGTGCCTCAATCCACCCAGATGTGTATTTAAGTTGCCACCTTAGATAAACCATTAATTTAACAAACTCACATCTATCATGGATTCACTCACCCAATCCACGTCTACTAGCATAGCATGGCATAATAAGCAAACGTAGAAGTAACTCCCAAAGGTTTGATAATAACAGGTAATAGGTACTACCTCATCTACTTCCCAAACCCACAATTTAATTAGATCCTAATCATGCAATGTGTGAGGGATGATCTAATGCAATAAACACTGGGTAATAGGAAGTATGATCAAAGTGTTACTTGCCTTGCTGATGATCCGCAAAACCTAGCGATTCGAAGTAGCAAGCGGCGCACTCCGGGTACTCTATCGCAAAAAAACAAGCATACAATAAGTACTCAACTAATGCACAGGTAAAACTCAAATAAGATATCAAACCAAAAAGCTCAACTTAAGAACTCCGGTTGGCAAAAAGAATCAAATCGAACGAAGCAACGAAAGACAAACGGCAAAAGAAACAAGCTTTGTTTACTAATCTGGATCTAGATCAAATTTTACAGAGGCAAAAACTTGTTTGAGTTGGTTAAACGGAAAGAGGGTTTCGAGACGAAACTCCAGGCGCTTGAATCGCCTAATTCCGATAAACGAGCGAAAAGTTATACTAAAACGAAAATCGGATCAGAAATCGCGATCAGAAAAATCGCGGATTTAATCCGAGAAAAAGAAAAACGACGAACAGAATAACGAACGAACGTTCGTTATCTGGATCTAAACGATGAACAAGTTCGTTAAAACGAAAAAACGAGCGAATGCTTGCTAAATAACTAAACCGAAGGAAAAAACCGATCTATCTAAAAAAAGAATCTAAAAAACCGGTGAAAACCAACGGTTTACTGGAAAAAAACTGGCGGGCGGGGGCGGTTTGTCCTCGTCGGCGGCGGGGCGGCGGCGCGGCGACGGTGGGCGGCTGCAGCGGGCGGCGCGGCCTAGGTTTAGGGTTGGGGCGGCGGCTTGGGCTTGGGGCGCGGCTCGGGTGGGCTGCGGGGCTCGGGGCGGCGCTATATAAAGCCTCCCCAGGAGGAGTCCAGGCCTAACATGGCCCGTAGGTCGGTTAGAGTTTTTTTTAAATAATTATGCTCAGAAAAAAACAAAAGAAATACTAAACGGACTCCAGAAATCCTGAAATAAATTTTCCCCGGCTTCTAAAATCAAGCCGCATAGGATGAACATTTATTTGGGGCCTAAATGCAATTTTGAAAAACACGCATTTTTCCTAAATTCAAAGAAAATAGCAAATAAAACCAAAATAAAATCTTATTTGATTTTATTATTAAAATCCTCAATATTTCTTTATTTTGGGAAAGTAATTTTATTCCCTCTCTCATATTTTTATAATAGAAATAATTGAAGATAAAATAAATAAAATCAAATGATCCTATTTTCAAATTTTGAGAAAACTCAAATATGAAAATAAAGAAATCCCCAACTCTCTCCAAGGGTCCTTGATTTGCGTGAAATTTCTAGTATCAACCAAAATGCAATAAAATATGATATGCAATGATGATCTATTGTATAACATTCCAAATTGAAAATTTGGGATGTTACAAACCTACCACCCTTAAGATGAATCTCGCCCTCGAGATTCGGGTTGGCTAGAAAATAGGTGAGGGTGGTCTTTCAGCAATTCTTCCTCTCGTTCCCAGGTGGCTTCATCCTCCGTGTGGTGGCTCCACTGAACTTTGCAAAACTTGATGACCTTGCTGCGGGTGACTCGGCTGGCATACTCAAGAATCTTAACTGGTTTCTCCTCATAGGTCAAATCACTGTCCAACTGAATCGCTTCCAGCGGCACTGTATCTCTTAGCGGTATATCAGCCATCTCCGTGTGGCACTTCTTTAACTGGGAAACTTGGAACACGTCGTGAACTCCTGACAATCCTTCGGGCAATTCCAACTTATAGGCTACTTCTCCCATATGCTCCAAAACCTTGTATGGTCCTACAAAACGTGGTGCTAACTTTCCCTTAACTCCAAAGCGCTTAACTCCTCGAAGTGGAGATACTCGAAGATAAACTCGGTCTCCGACTTTGTAAACTGTCTCCTTGCATTTAGAATCTGGGTAGCTCTTCTGCCTAGACTGGGCTACCTTGAGCCTATCGCGAATCAACTTTACTTCCTGTTCTGACTCCTTAATCAGATCCGGTCCAAACAACTGACAGTCTCCAACTTCATCCCACGATAATGGGGTCCTGCACCTCCTTCCGTACAAGGCTTTGAAAGGGGCCATCTTCAAACTGGATTGATAACTATTGTTATAAGAGAACTCTGCGTATGGAAAATTCTCGTCCCAACTAGATCCATAATCTAGCGCACAAGCTCTCAGCATATCCTCCAAAATCCGATTGACTCTCTCGGTTTGTCCATCTGTCTGCGGATGGAAAGCTGTACTGAACTCTAGCCTGGTACCCAAAGTTTCATGCAACTGATTCCAGAACTTTGAGGTAAACTGGGTTCCTCTATCTGATACAATGCTGCTTGGAACTCCGTGCAGACATACGATCCTGGTCATGTATATCTTTGCCAACTTAGCACTGGTGTATGTAGTCTTCACTGGGATGAAATGAGCTACCTTTGTCAAACGATCGACTACAACCCAAATCGAGTCATAGCCTGAATGCGTTCTGGGCAATCCTGTGATAAAATCCATGCCTAACTTCTCCCACTTCCATTCAGGTATTGGCAATGGTTGTAGCAATCCCGCTGGCTTCTGATGCTCTGCCTTTACTCTTTGACATACATCACAAACTGCTACATACTCCTCAATATCCTTCTTCATTCTGGTCCACCATAAAGTATCCTTCAAATCCTAATACATCTTGGTATTTCCTGGGTGAATCGAATATGGTGAATCATGGGCCTCTTGCAGAATCAACTTCCTGATCTCCAGGTCGTTGGGCACATAAACACGATCTTTAAACCATAAGGTATCGTGCTCATCCTCACGAAATTCTTTAGCTTTTCCTTTGCTCATTTTCTCCTTAATAGAAGCAATCTCCTTGTTAGTCCTTTGAGCTTCTCTGATCTTATCCATCAAAGTACACTGAATCTCCAGTTCTGCTACATAGCCTCTCGGGACTATCTCCTAACATAGCCCACGAAGATTTTAGGCTAACTCCCTTGGTAAATCTCCCGTCATTAGAGTGTTGACATGGCTTTTACGGCTCAATGCGTCAGCTACTACGTTAGCCTTTCAGGGATGGTAATGCAATCTCATATCATAATCCTTGATGATCTCCAACCATCTCCTTTGCCTGAGATTCAACTCCTTCTGCGTGAAAATATACTTCAAACTCTTGTGATCCATGTACACCTCACAATGATTTCCAATGAGAAAGTATCTCCAAGTCCTCAATGCATGCACTACGGCTGCTAACTCCAAATCATGCGTGGCATAATTTAACTCATGAGTCTTAAGCTGTCGAGAGGCATATGAAACCACTCTTCCTTCCTGCATAAGCACTGCTCCAAGTCCTCGACGTGAAGCATCACAATACACCTCATAATCCTTTGTCTGATCTGGCAAAATCAACACTGGTGATGTAACCAAACATTTCTTCAACTCCTGGAAACTAGCCTCACATTCCTCGGTCCATATGAACTTGGTATCCTTCTTCAACAACTCCGTCATAGGCTTCGCAATGTTCGAGAAATTTTCAATGAATCTCCGGTAGTATCCTGCAAGTCCAAAAAAACTCCGGATCTCTCCAACTGTTGTTGGCGCTTCCCAATTTGTCACAGTGTCAACCTTAGTGGGATCTACTGCTATACCTTCTCCGGATATAACGTGTCCGAGAAATCCAACTTCCTTCAACCAAAACTCACATTTGCTAAACTTGGCATATAACCAATGTTCTCTGAGTTTACCAAGTACCAAACGCAAATGCTCCTTATGCTCCTCTTCATTTTTCTAGTAAACCAGGATATCATCAATGAACACTACGACGAACTTATCCAAAAACTCCATAAACACTTTGTTCATCATGTTCATAAAATATGCAGGTGCTTTAGTCAAACCAAATGACATAACGGTATACTCGTACAACCCATACCTGGTGGTAAAAGCCGTCTTAGGTATATCCTGTTCTCGAATCTTCAAATGATGGTATCTTGATCGCAGGTCGATCTTGGAAAATACCTTAGCTCCTTGCAATCGATCAAACAGATCATTAATCATCGGTAGTGGGTACTTGTTCTTGATGGTTACTTTATTCAATCCTCGATAATCAACAACCATCCTTAACGATCCATCCTTCTTCTCCACTAGAAGTACCGGCGATCCCCAAGGCGAAGAACTTGGGCGGATATATCCTTTGTCCAGTAACTCCTTAATTTGCTTCTTAATCTCTTCCAAATCCTTTGTAGGCATCCTATATGGTCTCTTAGATATTGGCCCTGTGCCTAGTAAAAGCTCAATCAAAAACTCAATATCTCTATCCGGTGGCATGCTGGGCAACTCCTCTGGAAATACATCAAGGAAATCCTTCACTACTGGTACTTCCTCCCGCACAACTCCTGTTAACGAATTTACTTGAGTCCTTTTAGGCACATGCCGGGACACATACTTGATCCTTCTCCCTTCTGGGGTGGTAAGCAAAATTGACTTACTGGCGCAATTGATGTTTCCTCCATACATCGACAGCCAATCCATACCCAGAATTACATCCAAACCTTGTGATTCCAAAGTGATCAAATCCGAGGGAAACACATGCCTACCTATACTCAATGGAACTTGAAAACATCCCTTACTAGCCATATACTCCGCTCCTGGTGTGCTTACTAACATAGGTGTTCTAAGAACTTTGGTGGGCAGGTTATACTTATCCACGAATCCCCTTGATATGTATGAATGCGATGCACCAGTATCTAAAAGAACGAGTGCAGTAAATGACTTAACCAAAAACTTACCTATTACTGCATCCGGCTGTTCTTCAACCTCCTCCACGTTAACGTGGTTTACCTGTCCCCTATTGAAAGGGTTTGACTTCTTCCCAGAGCTTCTATTGCCATTTCCATTCTGAGATTCAGGACATTCATTGGCATAATGTCCGGTCTTCTGGCACTTAAAGCAAGTGACTTGGCTCAGGTCTCTCTTGGCTGGGGTTGATGGGTTGGTATGGTTCTGGCCGTTGCTTCCTCCATTCCCATTACCATTCTTGGTGCCATTATGATTGTGCGAGCTACCTCCTCCATGGGTATGCTGAAAATGTCCTCCCGGTCTAGGGGTAAAACGTGGCTTCTGCTGAGCTCCTGAATTGTACTTTTCTTGTCCATACTTCCTCTTGCGATTCTCAATCTGCTGCTGCTTCCCTTCAATCATGAGAGCACGATCTACCAACTCCTGGTAGTTGTTGAAGGTTGCTACCATCAACTGCATGCTCAACTCGTCATTCAGTCCTTCCAGAAACTTCTCCTGCTTAGCTGCATCCGTAGTAACATCATCTGGAGCATAATGTGCTAGCTTACTAAAGTCCTCCACATACTGGCCAACTATCCGTCCTCCTTGGCGTAAGTTGCGAAACTCATGCTTCTTCATGGCCATAGCTCCTGCTGAAACATGGGCAGTACGAAAAGCCTGCTGGAACTGGTCCCATGTGACAGTGTCGATAGGGAAAGTGGCGGTGAAATTCTCCCACCATGATGCTGCGGGTCCTTCAAGATGATGTGCAGCAAACTTCACCTTTTCTGCATCTGTGCATCCTGCCGTGATCAACTCCCTTGCTGTCTTGCGGAGCCAATCATCTGCTACTATAGGCTCAGTGCTACTGGAAAACACTGGCGGATTCAGCCTAAGAAAACGGGCTAAGTGGTCAACAGGTGGTGGTGGTGGTGGGTTGTTGTTGTTGTTTCCCTGATTCTGATTCTAGACTAGCAACTGCATCAATGTGTTCTGCTGCTGGATCAACTGAGTGAGCTCCGGTGGGAAGGTAAATCCGGGGTCACGTCTCGGAGGCATCTGAGGGTTTAGAAAAGATGAGATTTAAGAATAGAGAGGGGTCTAGAGAGAAAACACTGCCCATATGCACATGAGGTAAAAGCAAACAATTCACTTCATTCAATCAAACAAAGGCATACAATCGATCTAACTATCGCAAAAGTGCTCGGACTACTATATGTACATGGTGGACTACTACTACTGTTGGGGTGGTCTACTAGAAATATTCTTCGGTTGCAGACTCCATGATATCTGCTCCAGCTTCATCAACATAGTCATCATCGCTATCATCTGGATCCGAGTCGGTGTCGTCGATGATGATGTAGTCTTCCGGGCGAATCTCCTTGGGTTCTTCGTCTTCTTCTACTGATGTAGGGCCTCCCATGAATATTGCTAGCTTCATTGTTAGGTCTGCATTCTTATCCACTAGTACTTCGATTTCCTCTTCATAATCTTCACGTGTAGCCTTGAGTTCTTCCTCCAGTTCCTTAATTCTTGTCCTAGCCTTCTTCAGATCTATCATGTCGGCGCACATCTGGTTCTCCTGACGTCGAATGTGCTGGTTTAACTCCTGGATAAAAGCTGTAATTGATCTATCCTTCCTGGTGCTGATCATCTCCCAATGCTCATCTCGGCGCCCACAAATCTGGTAGATAGTATCCTTGAGGTCATTGCGGTAAACTTCTCCAATACGTCCCATGGCGATGTGAGCTGCCATGCTCTTTCCCAGACTCCAGCTTGGTGCATCAAAGGAAAACTCTATGGGCTCAGTGACTGGCATGAACGTCCTTCCTGGAACTTGAACTTGAATCATCCAGCGCTCTTCTTCAGGTAATGTGGCGTTGTAGGTTCCGGTGAAGCTTGGTACTCCTATGTTCAGATATCTAGTGACTTCCTTCAAGTGATGTCCAAAGGGTGTATCTTCATCCGGTTGTGTGAACTTGTTCCTTCCATCCGCCATCCTAAAAGAGTAGAAAAGATGAGGAGTCAGAACGAGAAGAGTGAGTAGTGATCTAGGGCTTTAGCTTAGGGGTCGTGTCCTACACTCAGCGTGTGCTCTGATACCATCTTGTAGCGACCAGGCCTCAAACGGTCCAATCTCTGTGCTCCGGTGTCATCCCTAGATCAGTAATGCTGACACCACACAGTACTTGAAGGATTTATAACAGAGTAGCAATCACACACTTATTACACCGAGTGTGTCAAAAGAGAGCTTATTACAATAAACATGGCATAAGGCCATCTAATAATGATAACAGCGGAAGGCTTGGAAGATAAGTGAGTCCATCAACTCCAACGGCATCACTGAGTATAGAACCACAACCTAAAGGCACCTTACTCGTCGTCTAAAAAGTCTGCAACATGAACGTTGCAGCCCGAAACGGGTCAACACATAGAGAGCAATGAAGGAATAAGGCTATACTACATGCATATTTGGCTAGTGGAAAGCTCTATGGTTACAGTTTTGCGTAAAGCCAATTTTCCCTACTGCAAAGGAATACATTTTATTTAACTAACATGGTGGTTGTTAAACATTGAGAGTGTAGACACCCTCTCAATCCCAATTAAGCATCATCATTAAAACCCAACAAAATTAATTAGAGTAACATGACGAGATTCACATGATAATCCGAGTACTAGATACTCAAAATGTCCATAACCGGGGACACGGCTAACCATGATTAGTTTATACACTCTGCAGAGTTTTGCGCACTTTTCCCCACAAGACTCGACCGCCTCCGTTGGGATTCTTGCACTACATGGTGTTTGAGAAACGGATGACCGTTTGAGGCCTGGTCGCTACACCTTACGATCGGGTAGACCGTTACACCTACTTTCCCCTACATCTGCTTGTCTACCACTGTAAGAGTTCGCACAACTTAGTCAACTATGCTAGAGCCCATAGTAGCTTGTGGCTGCACACAGAAGTTTCTAGTATGAATAATCTCATGATCCCTTTGAGCCTGGGAGGCGGTCCAAAAGAAAAACAGGCAATCGCTGGAATACCCAGGTTCCTCAATCCACCTAGATGTGTGTTTAAGTTGCCACCTTAGATAAACCATTAATTTAACAAACTCACATTTGTCATGGATTCACTCACCCAATCCACGTCTACTAGCATAGCATGGCATAATAAGCAAACGTAGAAGTAACTCCCAAAGGTTTGATAATAACAGGTAATAGGTACTACCACATCTACTTCCCAAACCCACAATTTAATTAGATCCTAATCATGCAATGTGTGAGGGTTGATCTAATGCAATATAAACTGGGTAATAGGAAGTATGATCAAAGTGTTACTTGCCTTGCAGATGATCCACAAAACCTAGCGATTCGAAGTAGCAATTCGCGCACTCCGGGTACTCTATCGCAAACAAACAAGCATACAATAAGTACTCAACTAATGCACAGGTAAAACTCAAATAAGAGATCTAACCAGAAAGTTCAACTTAAGAACTCCGGTTGGCAAAAAGAATCAAATCGAACGAAGCAACGAAAGACAAACGGCAAAATATACAAGCTTCGTTTACTAATCTGGATCTAGATCAAATTTTACAGAGGCAAAAACTTGTTTGAGTTGGTTAAACAGAAAGAGGGTTTCGAGACGAAACTCCAGGCGCTTGAATCGCCTGATTCCGATAAACGAGCGAAAAGTTATACTAAAACGAAAATTGGATCAGAAATCGCAATCAGAAAAATCACGGATTTAATCCGAGAAAAAGGAAAATGATGAACAGATTAACGAACGAACGTTCGTTATCTGGATCTAAACGATGAACATGTTTCTTGAAAACGAACGAACGAGGGAACGCTCGCTAAATAACTAATGCGAAGAAAAAAACCGATCTATCTAAAAAAAGAATCTAAAAAAACCGAAAAAACCGGTGAAAACCAACGGTTTTCTGAAAAAAAACCGGCGGGCGGCGGCGAGCTCCGGCGGGGCGGCGGGCGGCTGCAGCGGGCGGCACGGCCTAGGGTTAGGGTTGGGGCGGCGGCTTGGGCTTGGGGCGCGACTCGGGTGGGCTGCGAGGCTCGGGGCGGCGCTATATAAAGCCTCCCCCGGAGGAGTTCGGGCCTAACACGACCCGTAGGTCGGTTCGCGTTTTTTTAATAATTACGCTCAGAAAAAAACAAAAGAAATACTAAACGGACCCCAAGAAATAAGTTTTCCCCAACTTCTAAAATCTAGCCGCACAGGATGAACATTTATTTGGGGCCTAAATGAAATTTTGAAAAACACGCATTTTTCCTAAATTCAAATAAAATAGCAAATCTTATTTGATTTTATTATAAATCCTCAATATTTCTTTATTTTGGGAAAGTCATTTTATTCCCTCTCTCATATTTTTATAATAGAAATAATTGAAGATAAAATAAATAAAATCAAATGATCCTATTTTCAAAATTTGAGAAAACTCAAATATGAAAATAAAGAAATCCCCAACTCTCTCCGAGGGTCCTTGAGTTGCGTGAAATTTCTAGGATCAACCAAAATGCAACAAAATATGATATGCAATGATGATCTATTGTATAACATTCCAAATTGAAAATTTGGGATGTTACAGTCCATCACATCATTCTCCTAATGATGTGATCCCATTATCAATGACATCCGATGTCCATGGTCAGGAAACCATGACCATCTATTGATCAACGAGCTAGTCAACTAGAGGCTTACTAGGGACATGTTACGGTCTATGTATTCACATATGTATTACGGTTTCCGGTTAATAGAATTATAGCATGAACAATAGACAATTATCATCAACATGGAAATATAATAATAACCACTTTATTATTGCCTCTAGGGCATATTTCCAACAGTCTCCCACTTGCACTAGAGTCAATAATCTAGTTACATTGTTATGAATCGAACACCCATAGAGTTCTGGTGTTGATCATGTTTTGCTCATGGAAGAGGTTTAGTCAATGGATCTGCGACATTCAGATCCGTATGCACTTTACAAATATCTATGTCTCCATCCTGAATATATTCACGACTGGAGTTGAAGCGACGCTTGATATGCCTGGTCTTCTTGTGAAACCTGGGTTCCTTGGCAAGGGCAATAGCTCCAGTGTTGTCACATAAGAGAGTCATTGGGCCCGACGCATTGGGAATAACTCCTAGGTCGGTGATGAACTTCTTCATCCAGACTGCTTCCTGTGCTGCCTCCGAGGCTGCTATGTACTCCGCTTCACATGTAGATCCCGCCATGATGCTTTTCTTGCAACTGCACCAGTTGACTGCCCCACCATTCAAAATGTACATGTATCCGGTTTGTGACTTGGAGTCATCCAGATCTGTGTCGAAGCTAACATCGACGTAACCCTTTACGACGAGCTCTTCGTCACCTCCATAAACGAGAAACATATCCTTAGTCCTTTAGGATATTCTTGACCACTGTCTAGTGTTCCATGCTGGGATTACTTTGGTATCTCCCTACCAAACTTACAACAAGGTTCACATTAGGTCTGGTACACAGCATGGCATACATAATAGACCCTATGGCTGAGGCATAGGGAATGACACTAATCTTTTCTCTGTCTTCTACCGAGGTCGGGCATTGAGCCGTGCTCAATTTCACACCTTGCAATACAGGCAAGAACCCCTTCTTGGACCGATCCATATTGAACTTCTTCAATATCTTGTCAAGGTATGTGCTTCGTGAGAGACCAATGAGGCGTCTCAATCTATCTCTATAGATCTTGATGCTTAATATGTAAGCAGCTTCTCCAAGGTCCTTCATTGGAAAACACTTATTCAAGTAGGCCTTTATGCTTTCCAAAAGTTCAATATCATTTCCCATCAATAGTATGTCATCCACATATAATATGAGAAATGCTATAGAGCTCCCACTCACTTTCTTGTAAACATAGGCTTCTCCGTAAGTCTGCGTAAACCCAAACGCTTTGATCATCTCATCAAAGCGAATGTTCCAACTCCGAGATGCTTGCACCAGCCCATAGATTGAGCGCTGGAGCTTGCATACCTTGTCAGCATTATTAGGATTGACAAAACCTTCTGGCTGCATCATATACAATTCTTCCTTAAGGAAACCATTAAGGAATGCCATTTTGACGTCCATTTGCCATATCTCATAATCATAGAATGCAGCAATTTCTAACATGATTCGGGCGGACTTCAGCTTCGCTACGGGTGAGAAGGTCTCATCGTAGTCAACCCCTTGAACTTGTCGATAACCCTTAGCGACAAGCCGATCCTTATAGATGGTCACGTTACCATCCGTGTTAGTCTTCTTCTTAAAGATCCATTTATTTTCTATGGCTTGCCGATCATCGGGCAAGTCTGTCAAAGTCCATACTTCGTTTTCATACATGGATCCTATCTCGGATTTCATGGCTTCAAGCCATTTGTTGGAATCCAGGCCCGCCATCGCTTCTTCATAGTTTGAAGGTTCACCGTTGTCTATCAACATGATTTCCAGGACAGGGTTGCCGTACCACTTTGGTGCGGAACGTGTCCTCATGGACCTACAAAGTTCAGTAGCAACTTGATCCGAGCTTTCATGATCATCATCATTAACTTCCTCTCTAGTCGGTGCAAGCACCACAGATACATCTTCCTGAGTTGCGCTACTTTCTGGTTCAAGATGTAGTACCTCATCAAGTTCTACTTTCCTCCCACTTACTTATTTTGAGAGAAACTCTTTCTCTAGAAAGGATCCATTCTTGGCAACAATGATCTTGCCTTCGGATCTGAGGTAGAAGGTATACCCGATAGTTTCCTTAGGGTATCCTATGAAGACGCATTTTTCCTACTTGGGTTCGAGCTTTTCAAGTTGAAGTTTCTTGACATAAGCATCGCATCCCCAAACTTTCAGAAATGACAGCTTAGGTTTATTTCCAAACCATAATTCATACGGTGTCGTCTCAACGGATTTCGACGGAGCCCTATTTAAAGTGGATGCAGCAGTCTCTAAAGCATAACCCCAAAATGATAGCGGTAGATCGGTAAGAGACATCATAGATCGCACCATATACAATAGAGTGTGATTACGATGTTCGGACACACCATTTAGCTGAGGTGTTCCAGGTGGCGTGAGTTGTGAAACAATTCCACATTTCCTTAAGTGCATGCCAAACTCGTGACTCAAGTATTCTCCTCCATGATCTGATCATAAGAACTTTATTTTCCTGTCACGTTGATTCTCTACCTCACTCTGAAATTCCTTGAACTTTTCAAAGGTCTCAGACATGTGTTTCATTAAGTATACATACCCATATCTACTTAAGTCATCAGTGAGGGTGAGAACATAACAATAGCCACCGCGAGCCTCAACGCTCGTTGGACCACACACGTCAGTATGTATGATTTCCAATAAGTTGGTTGCTCGCTCCATTGTTCCAGAGAACGGAGTCTTGGTCATTTTGCCCACGAGGCATGGTTCGCATGTGTCAAATGATTCATAATCAAGAGACTCCAAAAGTCTATCTACATGGAGTTTCTTCATGCATTTGACACCAATGTGACAAAGGCGGTAGTGCCACAAGTATGTGGGACTATCATTCTCAACCTTACATCTTTTAGCATTCGCACTATGAATATGTATAGCACCACGTTCGAGATTAAACAAAAATAAACCATTGACCAGTGGGGCATGACCATAAAACATATCTCTCATATAAATAGAACGACCATTATTCTCGGATTTAAATGAGTAGCCATCTCGCATTAAATGAGATCCAGATACATTGTTCATGCTCAAAGCTGGTACTAAATAACAATTATTGAGGTTTAAAACTAATCCCGTAGGTAAATGTAGAGGGATCATGCCGACGGTGATCACATCGACCTTGGAACCATTCCCGACGCGCATCGTCACCTCATCCTTCTCCAGTCTCCGCTTATTCTGCAGCTCCTGTTTTGAGTTACAAATATGAGCAACCGCACCGGTATCAAATACCCAGGAGCTACTACGAGCACTGGTAAGGTACACATCAATAACATGTATATCACATATATCTTTGGCGTTGTCAGCCTTCTTATCCGCTAAGTACTTGGGGCAGTTCCGCTTCCAGTGACCATTTCCCTTACAATAAAAGCACTGAGTATCGGGCTTGGGTCCATTCTTTGGCTTCTTCCTGGCAACTGATTTACTGGGTGCGGCAACTTCCTTGCCGTCCTTCTTGAAGTTCTTTTTACCCTTGCCTTTCTTGAAACTAGTGGTTTTATTCACCATCAACACTTGATGTTCCTTTTTGATTCAAACCTCCACTAATTTCAGCATTGAATATAACTCAGAAATGGACTTCTCCATCCCTTGTATATTGTAGTTCATCATGAAGCTCTTGTAGCTAGGTGGAAGTGACTAGAGGATCCTTTCAATGACGGAGTCATCTAGAAGATTAACTCCCACCTGAGACAAGTGGTTGTGCAACCCAGACATTTTGAGTATATGCTCGCTGACAGAACTATTTTCCTCCATCTTACAACTATATAACTTGTCGGAGACTTCATATCTCTCGACCCGGGCATGAGCTTGGAAAACCATTTTCAGCTCTTGGAACATCTCATATGCTCCGTGCTGCTCAAAACGCTTTTGGAACCCCGGTTCTAAGCTGTAAAGCATGCCGCACTGAACCAGGGAGTAATCATCACTACGTGACTGTCAGGCGTTCATAACGTCTTGAGTTGCTAGGAAAATGGGTGCTTCACTTAGCGGTGCTTCAAGGACAAATGCCTTCTTGGCAGCTATGAGGATGATCCTCAGGTTACTGACCCAATCCGTATAGTTGCTACCATCGTCTTTCAGCTTGGTTTTCTCTAGGAACGCGTTGAAGTTGAGGGCAACATTAGCATGGGCCATTTGATCTACAAGACATATTGTAAATGAAGGAAATATGCCCTCGAAGCAATAATAAAGTTATTACTTATATTTCCTTATATCATGATAAATGTTTATTATTCATGCTAAAATTATATTAACCAGAAACTTAGTACATGTCTGAATACAAAGACAAACATAGTGTCACTAGTATGCCTCTACTTGACTAGCTCGTTAATCAAAGATGGTTAAGTTTCCTAGACATAGACAAAGAGTTGTCATTTGATAAGCGGGATCACATCATTAGAGAATGATGTGATTGACTTGACCCATCCGTTAGCCTAGCACAATGATCGTTACAGTTTCATTGCTATTGCTTTCTTCATGACTTATACATGTTCCTATGACCATGAGATTATGCAACTCCCAATTACCGGAGGAACACTTTGTGTGCTACCAAATGTCACAACGTAACTGGGTGATTATAAAGGTGCTCTACAGGTGTCTCCGATGGTACTTGTTTAGTTGGCATAGATCGAGATTAGGATTTGTCACTCCGATTGTCGGAGAGGTATCTCTAGGACCTCTCGGTAATGCACATCACTATAAGCCTTGCAAGCAATGCAACTAATGAGTTAGTTGCGGGATGATGCATTACAGAACGAGTAAAGATACTTGCCGGTAACGAGGTTAAGCTAGGTATTGAGATACCGACGATCGAATCCCGGGCAAGTAACATACCGATGACAAAGGGAACAACGTATGTTGTTATGCGGTTTGACTGATAAAGATCTTCGTAGAATATGTATGAGCCAATATGAGCATCCGGGTTACGCTATTGGTTATCGACCAAACATGTGTCTCGGCCATGTCTACATAGTTCTCGAACTCATAGGGTCTGCACGCTTAACGTTCAGTGACGATCGGTATTATGAGTTTATGTGATTTGATGTACCAAAGGTAGTTCGGAGTCCCGGATGTGATCACGGACATAAAGATTGATATATTAGACGACTATATTCAGATACCAGAAGTGTTCCGGTGATTTCGGATAAAACAGGAGTGCCGGAGGGTTACCGGAACCCCCTGGGAGAAGTAATGGGCCACATGGGGCTTACTGGAGAGAGAGAGGGCCTGCCAGGGCAGGCCGCGCGCCCCCTCCCCCTCTAGTTCGAATTGGGGTAGGGAACGGGGGGGGGCCCTTTCCTTCTCCCTCTCCTCCTTCCTTTCCCCCACCTAGTAGGAGTAGGAAAGGGGAGTCCTACTCCTACTAGGAGGAGGACTCCTCCTCCTGGCGCGCCATGCATGGGCGGGCCGGCCTCCCCCTTGCTCCTTTATATACGGGGGCAGGGGGCACCCTAGGATACACAAGTTGATTGTTCCAAGCCGTGTGCAGTGCCCCCCTCCACCATAATCCACCTCGATCATATCATAGCGGTGCTTAGGCGAAGCCCTGAGTCGGTAGCAACATCATCACCATCATCATGCCGTCGTGCTGACGGAACTCTCCTGTGAAGCTCTGCTGGATCGGAGTTCGTGGGACGTCATCGAGATGAATGGGTGTTTCACTTGGAGGTGCCATACGTTCGGTACTTGGATCGGTCGGATCGTGAAGATGTACGACTACATCAACCGCATTCTCATAACGCTTCCGCTTACGGTCTACGAGGGTACGTGTACGATACTCTCCTCTCTCATTGCTATGCATCACCATGATCTTGCGTGTGCGTAGGAGAATTTTTGAAATTACTACGTCCCCCAAGAGTCGTATCAGAGCCAGGTTTATGCATAGATGTTATATGCAGGCTTAGAACACAAAAGGAGTTGTGGGCGTGGGTATATACATATTGCTTCCCGTCACTAGTTGTTTCTTGATTCGGCGGTATTGTTGGATGAAGCGGCCCAGGCCGACATTACGCATACGCTTACGCGAGATTGGTTCTACCGACGTGCTTTGCACACAGGTGGCCGGTGGGTGTCAGTTTCTCCAACTTTAGTTGAATCGAATTCAATGAATAGGGTTCTTTCTGAAGATAAAAAAAGCAATCACTATACCGCGTTGTGGTTTTTGATGCGTAGGTAAGAACAGTTCTTGCTCAGCCCGTAGCAGCCACATAAAACTTGCAACAACAAAGTAGAGGATGTCTAACTTGTTATTGCAGGGCATGTTCTGATGTGATATGGTTAAGACGTGATGAGATATGAATTGTTGTATGAGATTATCATGTTTTGTTAAAGTTATCGGCAACTGGCAAAAGCCTTATGGTTATCTCTTTATTGCATAAGATGCAAGTGCCATGTAATTGCTTTACTTTATTGCTATGCGATAGCAATAGTTGCAAAAGCAATAGTTGGCGAGATGACCATGTGACGACACATTGGTAGATATCAAGATGATGGAGATCATGGTGTCATGCCGGTGACGATAGAGATCATGACGGTACTTTGGAGATGGAGATCAAAGGCGCAAGATGATCATGGCCATATCATGTCACATATTTTGATTGCATGTGATGTTTACCCTTTATGCATCTTATTTTTCTTAGTTCGGCTATAGCATTATAAGATGATCTCTCACTAAATTTCAAGGCACAAGTGTTATCCCTGAGTATGCACCGTTGCCAAAGTTCGTCATGCCGAGACACCATGTGATGATCGGGTGTAATAAGCTCTACATTCACATACAGCGGGTGCAAGCCAGTTTTGCACATGCAGAAATACTCGGGTTAAATTTGACGAGCCTAGCATATGCAGATATGACCTCGGAACACTGAGACCGAAAGGTCGAGCGTGAATCATATAGTACATATGATCAACATAGTGATGTTCACCATTGAAAACTACTGCATTTCACATGATGATCGGTCATGGTTTAGTTGATTTGGATCACGTGATCATTTAGATGACTAGAGGGACGTCTATCTAAGTCAGAGTTCTTAAGTAATATGATTAATTGAACATTAATTTATCATGAACTTAGTCCTGATATTATTTGCATAACTATGGTGTAGATCAATAGCTCGCGATGTAGCTCCCCATTTATTTTGATATGTTCCTAGAGAAAAACTAAGTTGAAAGATGTTAGTAGCAATGCTGCGGATTGGATCCATGATCTAAGGATTATCCTCATTGCTGCACAAAAGAATTATGTCCTTGATGCACCGCTAGGTGACGGACTTATTGCAGGAGTAGATACAGACGTTATGAACGTTTGGTAAATCTCGGTATGTTCACTACTTGATAGTTTAGTGCACCATGCTTTACGGCTTAGAACAGGGACTTCAAAAACGTTTTGAATGCCACAAAGCATATAAGATGTTCTAAGAGTTGAAATTGGTATTTCATACTCATGCCCGTGTCGAGAGGTAGAAGACCTCTGACAGTACTTTGCCTACAAGATGGAGGATAATAGCTCAACTAGTGAGCATGTGCTCAGATTGTCTGGGCACTACAATTGCTTGAATCAAGTGGGAGTTAATCTTACAGAAAAGATAGCAATTAACAAAAGTTCTCTAGTCATTATCACCAAGTTACTAGAACTTCATGATGAACTATAATATGCAAGTGATAACGGAAACTATTCCCAAGCTCTTCGTGATGCTGAAATCGACGAAGGTAGAAATCAAGAAAAGCATCAAGTGTTGATGGTTGACAAGACCACTAGTTTCAAGAAAAGGGCAAAGGGAAGAAGGGGAACTTCAAGAAGAACGACAAGCAAGTTGCTGCTCAAGTGAAGAAGCCCAAGTCTAGACCTAAGCCTGAGACTAAGTGCTTCTACTGCAAAGGGACTGATCACTGGAAGTAGAATTGCCCCAAGTATTTGGCGGATAAGAAGGATGGCAAAGTGAACAAAGGTATATTTGATATACATGTTATTTATGTGTAATTTACTAGTGTTTATAGCAACCCCTCAGTATTTGATACTAGTTCAGTTACTGAGATTAGTAACACAAAACGGGAGTTGCAGAATGAACAAAGACTAGTTAAGGCTGAAGTGACGATGTGTGTTGGAAGTGGTTCCAAGATTGATATGGTCATCATCACACACTCCCTTTACCTTCGGGATTAGTGTTGAACCTAAAATAAATGCTATTTGGTGTTTGCATTAGGCATGCATATGATTTGATCATATTTAGTTATTCATTTAAAGTCAGAGAATAATTGTTGTTATGTTTACATGAACAAAACCTTCAATGGTCATACACCCAAGGTGAATGGTTTATTGAATCTCGATCATAGTGATACACAAATTCATAATATTGAAGCCAAAATATGCAAAGTAAATAATGATAGTGCAACTTATTTGTGGCACTACCGTTTAGGTCATATTGGTGTAAAGTGCATGAAGAAAATCCATGCTGATGGGATTTTGGAATCACTTGATTATGAATCAGTTGATGCTTGTGAACCATGCCTCATGGCAAGATGACTAAGACTCCATTCTCTGGAACAATGGAGCGAGCAACAGACTTGTTGGAAATAATACATATTGATGTATGCAATCCGATGTGTGTTGAGGCTCGCAGCAGGTATCATTATTTTCTGACTTTCACAGATGATTTGAGTAAGATATGGGTATATCTTCTTGATGAAACATAAATCTGAAACATTTGAAAAGTTCAAATAAACTCATAGTGAAGTGGAAAATCATCGTAACAAGAAAATAAAGTTTCTACGATCTGATCGTGGAGGAGAATATTTGAGTTACGAGTTTGGTCTTCATTTGAAACAATGCGGAATAGTTTCACAAATCACGCCACCTGGAACACCACAATGTAATGGTGTGTCCGAACAGTGTAACCGTACTTTATTAGATATGGTGCAATCTATGATGTCTCTTACCGATTTACCACTATCGTTTTGGGGTTATGCATTAGAGACAGCTGCATTCACGTTAAATAGGGCACCATCTAAATCCGTTGAGACGATGCCATATGAACTGTGGTTTGGCAAGAAACCAAAGTTGTCGTTTCTTAAAGTTTGGGGTTGCGATGCTTATGTGAAAAAGTTTCATCCTGATAAGCTCAAACCCAAGTCGGAGAAATGTGTCTTCATAAGATACCCAAAGGTGAGAGTAGGGTAGACCTTCTATCACAGATCCGAACGCAAGACATTCGTTGCTAAGAATGGATCCTTTCTAGAGAAGGAGTTTCTCTCGAAAGAAGTTAGTGGGAGGAAAGTAGAACTTGATGAGGTAACTGTACCTGCTCCCTTATTGGAAAGTAGTTCATCACAGAAATCTGTTCCTGTGACTCCACCAATTAGTGAGGAAGCTAATGATGATGATCATGTAACTTCAGATCAAGTTACTACCAAATCTCGTAGGTCAACTAGAGTGAGATCCGCACCAGAGTGGTATGGTAATCCTGTTCTAGATGTCATGTTACTTGACCATGAAAAAACTATGAACTATGAGGAAGCGATGATGATCCCAGATTCTGCGACATGGCTTGAGGCCATGAAATCTAAGATGGGATCCATGTATGAGAACAAAGTATGGACTTTGATTGACTTTCCCGATGATCGGTGAATCATTAAGAATAAATGGATCTTCAAGAGGAAGACGAATGCTGATAGTAGTGTTACTATCTACAAAGCTCGAATTGTCGCAAAATGTTTTCGACAAGTTGAAGGTGTTGACTACGATGAGATTTTCTCACTCGTATCGATGCTTAAAAGTCTGTCCGAATCATGTCATCAGTTGCCGCATTTTATGAAATCTGGCAAATGGATGTCAAAACTGTATTCCTTCATGGATTTCTTAAAAGAAGAGTTGTATATGACGTAACCAGAAGGTTTAGTCGATCCTAAAGGTGCTAACAAAGTGAGAAAGCTCCAGCGATCCATCTATGGACTGGTGCAAGCATCTCGGAGTTGGAATATATGCTTTGATAAAGTGATCAAAGCATATGGTTTTATACAGATTTGCGGTGAAGCCTGTATTTACAAGAAAGTGAGTGGGAGCACTACAACATTTCTGATAAGTATATGTGAATGACATATTATTGATCAAAAATAATGTAGAATTTTCTGGAAAGCATAAAGGAGTGTTTGAAAAGATTTTTTCAAAGAAAGACCTCGGTGAAGCTGCTTACCTATTGAGCATCAAGATCTATAGAGATAGATCAAGATGCTTGATAAGTTTTTTCAATGAGTACATACGTTGACAAGTTTTTGAAGTAGTTCAAAATGGAGCAGTCAAAGAAGGATTTCTTGCCTGTGTTGCAAGGTGTAAAGTTGAGTAAAGACTCAAAACCCGACCACGGCAGAAAATAGAAAGAGAATGAAAAGTCATTCCCTATGCCTCAGTCATAGGTTCTATAAAGTATGCTATGATGTGTACCAGACCTATTGTGTACCTAACCATAAGTTTGGCAAGAGGGTACAATAGTGATCCAGGAGTGGATCACTGGACATCGGTAAAAAATATCCTTAGTGGAATAAGGAAATGTTTCTCGGTTATGGAGGTGACAAAGAGTTCGTCATAAAGAGTGACATCGATGCAAGCTTTGAGACCGATCTGGATGACTCTAAGTCTCGATCTAGATACATATCGAAAGTGGGAGAAATTAGATAGAGTAGCTCTGTGCAAAGCATTGTAGACATAGAAAATTTTCAAAATACATATGGCTCTGAATGTGGCAGACCCGTTGACTAAATTTCTCTCACAAGCAAAACATAATCACTCTTTGGGTGTTAATAACATAGTGATGTGAACTAGATTATTGACTCTAGTAAACCCTTTGGGTATTAGTCACATGGAGATGTGAACTAATCACATAAAGATGTGAACTATTGGTGTTAAATCACATGATGATGTGAACTAGATTATTGACTCTAGTGCAAGTGGGAGACTGAAGGAAATATGCCCTAGAGGCAATAATAAAGTTGTTATTTATATTTCCTTATATCATGATAAATGTTTATTATTCATGCTAAAATTATATTAGCCGGAAACTTAGTACATGTGTGAATACATAGACAAACAGAGTGTCACTAGTATGCCTCTACTTGACTAGCTCGTTAATCAAAGATGGTTAAGTTTCCTAGCCATGGACAAAGAGTTGTCACTTGATAAGCGGGATCACATCATTAGAGAATGATGTGATTGACCTGACCCATCCGTTAGCTTAGCATGATGATCGTTATAGTTTCATTGCTATTGCTTTCTTCATGACTTATACATGTTCCTATGACTATGAGATTATGCAACTCCCGATTACCGGAGGAATACTTTGTGTGCTACCAAACATCACAATGTATCTGGGTGATTATAAAGGTGCTCTACAGGTGTCTCCGATGGTACTTGTTGAGTTGGCATAGATCGAGATTAGGATTTGTCACTCCGATTGTCGAAGAGGTATCTTTGGGCCCTCTCGGTAATGCACATCACTATAAGCCTTGCAAGCAATGCAACTAATGAGTTAGTTGCGGGATGATGCATTACAGAATGAGTAAAGAGACTTGCCGGTAACGAGATTAAGCTAGGTATTGAGATACCAACGATCGAATCTCGGGCAAGTAACATACCGATGACAAAGGGAACAACGTATGTTGTTATGCGGTTTGACCGATAAAGATCTTCGTAGAATATGTAGGAGCCAATATGAGCATCCAGGTTCCGCTATTGGTTATTGACCGGAGAAGTGTCTCGGTCATGTCTAAATAGTTCTCAAACCCGTCGGGTCCACACGCTTAACGTTCGGTGATGATCGGTATTATGAGTTTATGTGATTTGATGTACCGAAGGTAGTTCAGAGTTCTGCATGTGATCATGGACATGATGAGGAGTCTCAAAATGGTCGAGACATAAAGATTGATATATTGGACGACTATATTTGGATACCAGATGTGTTCCGGGTGATTTCAGAGAAAACCGAAGTGCCGGAGGGTTACCGGAACTCCTCGGGAAAAGTAATGGGCCACACGGGCCTTAGTGGAGAGAGAGGGCCGGCCAGCGCAGGCCGCGCGCCTCCTCCCCCTCTGGTCCGAATTGGACTAAGGAAGGGGGGGTGGCACCCCCCTTTCCTTCTCCCTCTCCGCCTTCCTTTCCCCCTCCTAGTAGGAGTAGGGAAGGGGAGTCCTACTCCTACTAGGAGGAGGACTCCTCCTCCTAGCGCGCCCTGCAAGGGCCGGCCGGCCTCCCCCCTTGCTCCTTTATATACGGGGGCAGGGGGCACCCTAGGACACACAAGTTGATTGTTCCAAGCCGTGTGCGGTGCCCCCTCCACCATAATCCACCTCGATCATATCGTAGTAGTGCTTAGGCGAAGCCCTGCGTCGGTAGTAACATCATCACCGTCATCATGCCGTCGTGCTGACGGAACTCTCCCGTGAAGCTCTGCTGGATCGGAGTTCGTGGGATGTCATCGAGCTGAACGTGTATCATGAAGACGTACGACTACATCAACCGCGTTCTCATAATGCTTCCGCTTATGGTCTATGAGGGTACGTGAATGATACTCTCCTCTCTCGTTGCCATGCATCACCATGATCTTGCGTGTGCGTATGAGAATTTTTGAAATTACTACCTTCCCCAATTGTAAAGACATTTTAGACTAAGTTCATGATAATTAAGTTCATCAAATCAAATTATTTAATGAACTCCCACTCAGATAGACATCCCTATAGTCATCTAAGTGATACATGATCCGAATCGACTTGGTCGTGTCCGATCATCATGTGAGACAGACTAGTCATCAACATTGAACATCTCCATGTTGATCGTATCTACTATACGACTCATGTTCGACCTTTCGGTCTCTCGTGTTCCGAGGCCATGTCTGTACATGCTAGGCTCGTCAAGTCAACCTAAGTGTTTTTCATGTGTAAATCTGGCTTACACCCGTTGTATGCGAACATTAGAATCTATCACACCCGATTATCACATGGTGCCTTGACACAACGAACCTTCACAACGGTGCATAGTTAGGGGGAACACTTTCTTGAAATTTTAGTGAGGGATCATCTTATTTATGCTACCGTCGTTCTAAGCAAATAAGATGTAAACATGACAAACATCACATGCAAATCATAAAGTGACATGATATGGCCAATATCATCTTGCGCCTTTGATATCCATCTTCAAGGCACGGCATGAGCACCATCGTCACTGGCATGACACCATGATCTCCATCATTGTGTCTTCATGAAGTTGTCTCGCCAACTATTACTTCTACTACTATGGCTAACGGTTAGTGCTACCTCTTGAGCACTGCGTTGGTTTTCCCTTGAAGAGGAAAGGGTGGCAAAGTAGCATAAGTATTTCCCTCAGTTTTTGAGAACCAAGATATCAATCCAGTAGGAGACTACACACAAGTCCCTCGTACCTACACAAACAAATAAGAGCCTCACAACCAACGCGATAAAGTGGTTTTCAATCCCTTCACGGTCACTTATGAGAGTGAGATCTGATAGAGATAATAATAATAACATAAATATTTTGGGTATTTTTATGATATAGATCGAAAATAAAGATTGAAAAATAAAATATATGGGAAACTTATATGATAAAAGATAGACCCGGGGGCCATAGGTTTCACTAGTAGCTTCTCTCAAGATAGCATAAGTATTATGGTGGGTGAACAAATTACTCTCGAGCAATTGATAGAAAAGTGCATAATTATGAGAATATCTAGGCATGATCATGTATATACGGATCACGTCCACGACAAGTAGACCGAAACGATTCTGCATCTGCTACTATTACTCCACACATCGACCGATATCTAGCATGCATATAGAGTATTAAGTTCATAAGAACAGGGTAATGCATTAGGCAAGATGACATGATGTAGAGGGATAAACTCAAGCAATATGATATAAACCCCATCTATTTATCCTCGATGGAAACAATACAATACATGCCTTGCTGCCCCTGCTGTCACTGGGAAAGGACACCGCAAGATTGAACCCAAAGCTAAGCACTTCTTCCATTGCAAGAAAGCTCAATCTAGTAGGACAAACAAAACTGATAATTCGAAGAGACTTGCAAAGATAAGCAATCATACTTAAAATATTTCAGAGAAGAATCAAATATTGTTCATAGATAAACTTGATCATAAACCCACAATTCATCGAATCTTGACAAACACACCGCAAAAAGAGTTACATCAAATAGATCTCCAAGAAGATCAAGGAGAACATTGTATTGAGATCCAAAGAGAGAGAAGAAGCCATCTAGCTAATAAATATGGACCCAAAGGTCTGTGGTAAACTACTCACACATCATCGGAGAGGCTATGGTGTTGATGTAGAAGCCCTCCGCAATCGATTCCCCCTTCGACGGAGCTCCGTAAAAGGCCCCAAGAGGGATTTCTTGAGTATAGAAGGTTGCGGCGGTGGAAATAGGGTTTCATGGTTCTCCTGGATGTTTTCGAGGTATATGGATATATATATAGGAGGAGGAAGTAGGTCGGTAGAGCTGCGAGGGGCCCACGAGGGTGGGGGCGCGCCCAGGGGGGCAGGCGCGCCTCCATGCCTCGTGGCCACCTCGTTTCTTTCTTGACGTCTACTCCAGAGTCCCCTGGATCATGTTTGTTCCAAAAATAACTCTCCCAAAGGTTTCGTTCTATTGGATTCCGTTTGATATTCCTTTTCTGTGAAACACTGAAATAGGAAAAAAACAGTAATTTGCACTGAGCCTTGGGTTAGTAGGTTGGTCCTAAAAAATATAAAAGTGTATAAATAAGCCCATTAACATCCAAAACAAATAATATAATAGCATTGAACAAACAAGAATTATAGATACATTGGAGACGTATCAAGCATCCCCAAGCTTAATTCCTGCTCGTCCTCGAGTAGGTAAATGAAAAAAACAGAATTTTTGATGTGGAATGCTACCTAGTGTAATTCTCAATGTAATTTTTCTTTACTGTGGCATGAATGTTCAGATCTGAAAGATTCAAGACAAAAGTTAATATTGACATAAAAATAATAATACTTCAAGCATACTAACTAAGCAATCATGTCTTCTCGAAATAACATGGCAAAAGAAAGTTCATCCCTACAAAATCATATGGTTTGGTCATGCTCCATTTTCGTCACACAAGAATGCTCTCATCATGCACAACCCCGATGAGAAGCCAAGCAATTGTTTTCATACTTTAGTAATCTCAAACTTTTTTCAACTTTCACGCAATACATGAACGTGAGCCATGGATATAGCACTATGGGTGGAATAGAATATAATGATGGGGGTTATGTGGAGAAGACAAAAGAGAAAGTCTCACATCGACACGGCTAATCAACGGGCTAGGGAGATGCCCATCAATTGATTTCAATGCAAGGAGTAGGGATTGCCATGCAACAGATGCACTAGAGCTATAAATGTAGGAAAGCTCAACAAAAGAAACTAAGTGGGTGTGCATCCAACTTGCTTGCTCACGAAGACCTAGGGCATTTGAGGAAGCCCATTGTTGGAATATACAAGACAAGTTCTATAATGAAAAATTCCCACTAGTATATGAAAGTGACAAAACAAGAGACTCTCTATCATAAAGATCATGGTTCTACTTTGAAGCACAAGTGTGGAAAAAAGGATAGTAGCATTGTCCCTTTTTTATTTCTTTTTTTCTTTTTCTTATTTTTTTGGGCCTTTTTTATTTGTCCTTTCTCTTTTTGGGGGGACAATGCTCTTTTAATGATGATCATAACCCTCTATTTATTTACAACTCAATGATTACAACTCGATACTAGAACAAAATATGACTCTATATGAATGCCTCCGGCGGTGTACCAGGAAGGGCAATGAATCAAGAGCGACATGTATGATAAATTATGCATGGTGGCTTTGCCACAAATACGATGTCAACTACATGATCATGCAAAGCAATATGACAATGATGAAGCGTGTCATGAATGAAACGGTGGAAAGTTGCATGGCAATATATCTCGGAATGGCTATGGAAATGCCATAATAGGTAGGTATGGTGGCTGTTTGAGGAAGATATAAGGAGGTTTATGTGTGATAGAGCATATCATATCACGGGGTTTGGATGCACCGGCAAAGTTTGCACCAACTCTCAAGGTGAGAAAGGGCAATGCACGGTACCGAAGAGGCTAGCAATGATGGAAGGGTGAGAGTGCGTATAATCCATGGCCTCGAAATTAGTCATAAAGAACTCACATACTTATTTCCAAAATCTACAAGTCATCAAAAACCAAGCATTACCTGCATGCTCCTAGAGGGATATATTGGTAGGAAAAGACCATCGCTTGTCCCCGACCGCCACTCATAAGGAAGACAATCAAATAAAGCCTCATGTTTCAAAAAATTTACACAACGGTCACCATACGTGCATGCGACGGGACTTGCAATCTTCAACACAAGTATTTCTCAAATTCACAACTACTCAACTAGCACACTCTAATATCACCATCCTCATATCTCAAAACAATTATCAAGTATCAAACTTCTCATAGTATTCGATGCACTTTCTATGATAGTTTTTATTATACCCATCTTGGATGCCTATCATATTAGGACTAATTTTATAACCAAAGCAAATACCATACTATTATAAAGGACTCTCAAAATAATATAAGTTAAGCATGAGAGATCAATAATTTCTATAAAGTAAAACCACCACCATGCTCTAAAAGATATAAGTGAAGCACTAGAGCAAAATTATCTAGCTCAAAAGATATAAGTGAAGCACATAGATTATTCTAATAAATACCAATTCATGTGTGTATCTCCCAAAAAGGTGTTACAAAAAGGATGATTGTGGTAAACTAAAAAGCAAAGACTCAAATCATACAAGACGCTCCAAGCAAAACACATATCTTGTGGTGAATAAAAATATAGCCACAAGTAAAGTTACCGATGGAAGAAGACGAAAGAGGGGATGCCTTCCAGGGCATCCCCAAGCTTAGGCTTTTGGTTGTCCTTGAATTTTACCTTGGGGTGCCTTGGGCATACCCAAGCTTAGGCTCTTGCCAATCCTTGTTCCATAATCCATCAAATCTTTACCCAAAACTTGAAAACTTCACAACACAAAACTCAACAGAAAATCTCATGAGCTCCGTTAGTATAAGAAAACAAACCACCACTTAAGGTACTGTAATTAACTAATTATTTATTTATATTGGTGTAGAACCTACTGTATTCCAACTTCTCTATGGTTCATACCCTCTGATACTAGCCATAGATGCATCAATATAAGCAAACAACACACGAAAAACAGAATCTGTCAAAAACAGAACAGTCTGTAGTAATCTATAGGTTTCGAATATATGTAACCCCACAAATTCTGAAATAAATTGGTGGACGTGAGGAATTTGTCTATTAATCATATTAAAAAAGAATCCACCTAATGGAACTCTCCAGTAAAACATGGTAGCAAATCTCGTGAGCGCTAAAGTTTTTTTTACAGCAAGATTGCTAAAACTTCCCCCAAGTCTTCCCAAAGGTTCTACTTGGCACAAACACTAATTAAAAGCATAAAACACATCTAAATAGAAGCTAGAAGATTTATTTATGACTAAACAGTAACAAAAAGCAAGGAAAAAAATAAAATTGGGTTGCCTCCCAACAAGCGCTATTCTTTAAAGCCCCAAGCTAGGCGAAGAGATTTCAATGATGCTCACATGAAAGACAAGAATTGAAGCACAAAGAGAGCATCATAAAACATGTGACAAACACATCTAAGTCTAACATACTTCCTATTAATAGGCATCTTATAGGCAAACAAATTATCAAGGCAAGCAAAAACTAGCATATGGATGGAAGAAAAAAGAAACAATAGCAATCTCAACATGACGAGAGGTAATTTAGTAACATGAAAATTTCTACAACCATAGTTTCCTCTCTCATAATAATTACATGTAGGATCATAATCAAATTAAACAATATAGCTAGCACATGAAATTTTCTCTTCATGATCCTCATGCATGCAAAGTTGACACTCTTCCAAAATAGTGAGATTAACATTAACTAAAGTCATGACCTCTCCAAACCCACTTTTATCAAACATTTCATAAGATTGAACATTCTCCAAATATGTGGGATCTAAAGTTGGCACTCATCCAAAACCACTTTCAATAATATTGCAAACACTATTATCAATCTTATATTCATCATGGGGCTTAAATAAATTTTCAAGATCAAAAGAAGAATCACCCCAATCATGATCATTGCAACAAATAGTAGTTATAGCAAAACAAGCATCCCCAAGGTTGGTGTTTTGCATATTATTAGCACAATTGAAGTTAGTAGAATTTATAATAACATCATTGCAATCATGCTTTTCATCGAAGGAACTATCAAGTATGGGTGCAATAGCAACGATCTCATGTTTAACATAAGGAACTATAGCAAATTCATCTTCATAAATATTGGCATCATGGCCACAAGAATAGAAAGCATCATGTTCATCAAGGGATATTTAAATCAAATCATTGGAATCATAATTATCCACAGATTCATGCATATCATTATTTTCTTCCAAAGTAGGGGTCATTCTTTCAATAAATTATTTGACATAGACATTATGAACATAGTTTTCATAACAATATTTAAGTATGTCAAGATTTTCAATTTCGTAGGGAGTAATATGATACTTTTCAACCAAAGAAGCAACTTCATACGCGCCCTTAAAAGCACAAAATTCTTCAATTTGTTCGATATCGTAGTAACTATAAACACCCTTTGCATAAGAAGATATGATTTCATTATCATTAAACTCTCATAGGTATGGGAGGTGTTTTTTAGGGTTCTTAGAGCAACAAGTAAAAGCATAAATTTCACAAAGATTCCAAGCATAACGCAGCAATTTGTTTATTTGATCCCATAAGTGTCTCCCTTTTTCAGACAAACAGTGACACACAAAATGAGCATGCTCATCTAAAGATTTCCCATCAACTAGGCTAGTTGGGGTTTCAGCACGAGCGCATAAGGATCTAAGATGATCCAAGTAGAACAGTTTAAGTGGATCCATATCAATAGATTTTGAGAAAGCAAAGATGCAAGCAAATGGAAGGCACATGGAAACACAAACAAATATACATACGGGAAGAAGGTGAAGAAAAGGCAAAGGTTTTCGAAAAATCGTTTTAGATGTGGGGGAGAGGAAAACGAGAGGCAAATGGCAAATAATGTAATGCAAGGGATAAGAGTTTGTGATGGGTACTTGGTATGTCTTGACTTGTGCGTAGATCTCCCCAGAAACGGCACCAGAAATCCTTCTTGCTACCTCTTGAGCACTGCATTGGTTTTCCCTTGAAGAGGAAAGGGTTATGCAGCAAAGTAGCGTAAGTGTTTCCCTCAGTTTTTGAGAACCAAGGTATCAATCTAGTAGGAGACTACACGCAAGTCCCTTGTACCTACACAAACAAATAAGAACCTCGCAACCAACGTGATAAAGGGGTTTTCAATCCCTTCACGATCACTTACAAGAGTGAGATCTGATAAAGATAATAATAATAAGATAAATATTTTTGGTATTTTTATGATACAGATTGAAAGTAAGGATTGCAAAATAAAATAGATGGGAAACTTATATGATAAAAGATAGACCCCGGGGCCATAGGTTTCACTAGTGGCTTCTCTCAAGATAGCATAAGTATTACGGTGGGTGAACAAGTTACTATCGAGCAATTGATAGAAAAGTGCATAATTATGAGAATATCTAGGCATGATCATGTATATAGGCATCACGTCCGCGACAAGTAGACCGAAATGATTCTGCATGTACTACTATTACTCCACACATCGATCGCTATCCAGCATGCATCTAGAGTATTAAGTTCATAATTATAGAGTAACGCATTAGGCAAGATGACATGATGTAGAGGGATAAACTCAAGCAATATGATATAAACACCATCATTTTATCCTAGATGGCAACAATACAATACGTGCCTTGCTGCCCCTGCTGTTACTGGGAAAGGACACCGCAAGATTGAACCCAAAGCAAAGCACTTCTCCCATTGCAAGAAAGATCAATCTAGTAGGCCAAACCAAACTGATAATTCAAAGAGACTTGCAAATGTAACCAATCATACATAAAATATTTCAGAGAAGAATCAAATATTGTTCATAGATAAACTTGATCATAAACCCACAATTCATCGGATCTCGACAAACACACCGCAAAAAGAGTTACATCAAATAGATCTCCAAGAAGATTGAGGAGAACATTGTATTAAGATCCAAAGAGAGAGAAGAAACCATCTAGCTAATAACTATGGACCCAAAGGTCTATGGTAAACTACACACACATCATAGGAGAGGCTATGGTGTTGATGTAGAAGCCCTCCGTGATCGATTCCCCCTCCGGCGGAGCTTCGGAAAAGGCCCCAAGATGGGATCTCTTGGGTACAGAAGGTTGCGGCGGTGGAAATAGGGTTTCGTGGTGCTCCTGGATGTTTTTGGGGTATATGGATATATATAGGAGGAAGAAGTAGGTCGGTGGAGCTGCGAGGGGCCCACGAGGGGGGGGGCGCCTAGGGGGGCAGGTGCGCCTCCCAGCCTCGTGGCCACCTCTTTTCTTTCTTGACATCTACTCCAAGTCCCCTGGATCAAATTTGTTCGAAAAATAACTCTCCCGAAGGTTTCATTCTGTTTGGATTCCGTTTGATATTCCTTTTCTGTGAAATACTGAAATAGGCAAAGAAAACAACAATTTGCACTCGGCCTTGGGTTAGTTGGTCAGTCCCAAAAATAATATAAAAGTGTATTAATAAGCCCATTAACATCCAAAACAGATAATATAATAGCATGGAACAATCAAAAATTATAGATACGTTGGAGACGTATCAGTTAGCAATAAAGTAAAGTAATTACATGTCGTTTTCATTGACACGCAGGTCATACAATAAATTAAGACAACTTCTATGGTTCCTGCCGGTTGTCATACTCATCAACATGCAAGTCGTGATTCCTATTACAA
Source organism: Triticum urartu (assembly GCF_056163025.1). Classification (NCBI taxonomy): domain Eukaryota; kingdom Viridiplantae; phylum Streptophyta; class Magnoliopsida; order Poales; family Poaceae; genus Triticum; species Triticum urartu. Next base: position 305,652,538 of record NC_141876.1, read on the forward strand.
GAACATGATCAATCTCATACATCACATATATCATTCATAACATCCTTTTGGCCATATCACATCACATAGCATACCCTGCAAAAACAAGTTAGATGTCCTCTGATTGTTGTTGCATGTTTTACGTGGCTGCTATGGGTTTCTAGCAAGAACGTTTCTTACCTACGCAAAACCACAACGGTGATATGCCAATTGCTATTTACCCTTCATAACGACCCTTTTCATCGAATCTGATCCGACTAAAGTGGGAGAGACAGACACCCACCAGCCACCTTATGCATCAAGTGCATGTCAGTCGATGGAACCAGTCTCACGTAAGCGTACGTGTAAGGTCGGTCCGGGCCGCTTCATCCCACAATGCCGCCGAATCAAGATAAGACAAGTAACAGTAAGCAAATTGAACAAATCATCACCCACAACTGCTTTGTGTTCTACTCGTGCATAGAATCTACACATAGACCTAGCTCATGATGCCACTATTGGGGAACATAGCAATAATCAAAAAAATTCTATGCATCACCAAGATCAATCTATGGAGAAACTAGC